>NC_142868.1:59909772-60212803 GCF_051225735.1 Oryctolagus cuniculus | reverse complement strand
ACTTTAATTTCTTTGAGAAAACAAATTTATTCACAATATCAAAAAGAAATACTTAGGAATCAATGTAACAAAAGGAGGTGAAGTCTCAAACTGAAGGTGAAAGTACTTTTTAAAAACATCAGAATGAGGGTCGGTGCGGTAGAACAGTAGGTTAATCCTCCACTTGTGGTGCTGGCATTCCATATTGGCACCTGTTCTAGTCCCGGTTGCTCCTCTTCCAGTTCAGCTCTCTGTTATTGCCTGGGAAAGCAGTGGAAGATGGCCCAAGTACTTGGGCCCCTGCACCCACATGGGAGACCAGGAAGAAGCACCTGGCTCCTGGCTTCGCATTGGTGCAGCTCCTGCCATTGCGGTCATTTGGGGAGTGAACCAACGGAAGGAAGACCTCTCTCTCTCTCTCTCTCTCTCATTGTAATTCTACCTGTCAAATAAATAAATAAAATCTTAAAAAAAAAAAACATCAGAATGACCTAAATAATGGAAAGATATACCATCTAAGTGGATTGAATGACTTAATACTGTAAAAGTAGCAATATGCCCCATCAATCTAAAAATTTAATATAATCCCTAACAAAATTCCATCTTCTTCTTTGTACTTCTTACATAAATCTATTGCTTTTTTTCCCTACAGAAATTGACAACCAGATCTTAAATTTTAAGGAAATTAAAGAGACTCAGAAGAACCATAAATATCTTGAAATAGAACAAAAAAAAAAATCAGATGGCTCTTATTACCAAACTTACTATAGACCTTGAGTAGTTAAAACGTTGTAGTACTAGTATAAACATAGACAATTAAATGAAACAGAAATGAATCAAGGTATAATCCTTGACCTTGTACTCAACTGAATTTTGAATTTTTAAAGATTCCAAAGTAATTCTAACTAAAAGAATAGTCTCTTCAAAATACGATGTTGTGACAACTGAATATCCACAACCAAAAGACAGAAATTTTTCCCCTCTCTCACACCACTTACAAAACTAACCCAACATGGATCAGTTCTAAATGTAAGAGCTAAAATTCTTAGAAACATAAAGCTCTATGACCTTATATTTGGCAATGATTTCTTACAAATGGCCCCAAAACTACAAGAAAAAGTAAGTAAAATTTAACTTCATCAAAAAAGTGATTAACAGAATAGGAATGAAACTAAAAACTAATTAACAGAAATTAATCTAAAATGGACAGAGAGATGTGCATAGATCATTCTCCAAAGAAGAGTTTTAGATGAACAATAAGCAATGAAACATTACATGGAATCCCTAGCAATTAGAGAATTTCAAGTCAAAACCACAATGAAATACCTATTTGGATGGCTGTAAACCAAAGAAGGACATTAACAGGTATTAGTGAGGATGTAAACAAATTGGAACCCACAAACAATGCCATCATGATTATAAAATGGTGCAGTCACTTTGAAAAACGATTTGGCAGTTCAAAATGTGGTTAACCTAAGTCCCAGAAATTCCTCTCCTAGGTATTAAAAGTCTTCAAACATATTCACACAGCAACTTACACAGATTTGTTGACAGCATTATTCTCAAGTGCCAAAAAAATTGGGAAAATCACAAAATTCATCAATTGGTAAATAGAAAACAAAATGTGTTATCTACAAGATGAGTTAATACAGAGCCATAAAACTTAAAAGTACTAATGAACCTTGAAAACTGTTTGTTAAGTGAAATAAGTCAAAGACACAAGCAACATATATTATGATTTCATTTAAAAGTCCCAAATAGGGAAATCCATAAAGACAGAAAATTGGATACTGATTTTCAGGAACTGGAGGGGAAAGAGAATGACTTCTTATGAGCAGATTTCTTTCTGAGGTGATAATTATATTCTGAAATTAGAGAGAGATGATTGCATATATTTGTAAAACTGTTAAAAGTTTCTGAATTGAATATTTCAAGTGGATGAGTTTTAGGAGATATGCATCATATTTAAGTAAAAAAAAAAACCTCGGTTTTAGTATTAAGCATATTTTGTGTTATCTTTTTGGAAATTGTTAATAACTCCATTAACTGGACTCAGGCAAATGTTTGTGTTGTATTTTTAGACATATGCAATAAATGATTATTAAAGTCTATTAAGACAAATCACTATCAGTCAGAGTGATGGTATTTCATACAGACATGGAATACAGAAGTTACTTTGTTTGGTTCTCCAACTGTGAAAACGTTTATCTCCTAACATCAGTAAAAGCAAATTCTCCAATCTTGTACACTCTTCTACAATGCATCTTTCCCTCACTTGCAAGGGGTTTGCCTGGTTTTCAAACTTGAAGTCACATATTCTTAGAACCCAACTGTGTACTAGACACAAGTAATCTGCTTGGTCCCCTATCAGAATTCCAGACTCACACAATCTGTGGTTTAATTTAAATAATGCTTATTTTACCAATAAATTTTGGTGGTCCTTTTTTAATTAGCAATAATGGACATCAATTACATTGCCTGCTTTCCTGTATGTAGATTCTAGGTTTGTTTCTACAAATGGTTGGTGTCTCTTCTGTCTAGAACCATGACCTTGTTCACCCTGCTTTACCTATTAGAAACTTCTGCTTATCAGATTACTGGTACTCTTTCTCTCTACTATTCCATTTAAGCACATCTATAATTTTCAGCAGCACTGAATTAATGTGGTATTTTTCATTTCACATATTTATCAAATTCAATCAGTTCTGTTCTGACCTTTATAAAACTAGTATAAAATAAGACTCTTCAAATCACATAGACATCATGGTTAAACACTGTACCTGTGACGGTGAAGAAAAAATATGTCTGGGTGATTCAATTCTAAATCTGTAAATGTAACATTCTTTTTGCAAATGTTTGTTTGAGTACTGGTGAGCTATGTCAAAAACAAATTCTTTGACCTTAATTTCTTTTCAATTTAAGAAACAGCATTAGTCACAAGGTATTTCATGTCTTGACAAAATATATGTTGTTTATCTTTGAACCTAAATTGAACTTTAATTTTAAATAAAGCACAAAAACACATATGATTTATTGTATATTTTGTATCATTATTTTGAGCTATGATAATGGCTATTTATTACAAGTATCTGATAAAATGATGTTTATTATACCTTTATGCAAATTAACAAAAATGTTATGGAAATATTCCTATTTATAACATGATTCTGCATGATGAAAGAGTTGGAAATGCCATAAATATTGTGAAATATTTGTTTTTTTAAAGATTTTCAGTGACTCTTTTCTGCCAACCTGATACATCAGGGCAATGTTTTCTATCAGTGTGATAAAGGCTGGTTTTGTTCTAACCCTGTAGATTTGTTGAACTTTTCATACTTCAACTATGTTACATGGGAGTTGCACTTCAATATCTATTCTAGTCTTATAGAAATTCTGCAATGCCTAGCATTTTTACAGTTACTTCTGCAAAAATGTTGGAGACAGAAGAGGAAAAAAAAATACAAGCAAGCTAATGTATACCCTTGAAATTTCCCCTTTTGAAACCACAGCACTAGAAAAACATTTGGCTTTTTTTATATATATATAAGCAGTTATCTGTAAGCTGTTGCATTAAAGATCTTTTGCTTTTAATGGTTGCATAACTGCTTCCATATATTTAAGATACTTAATTTAAAAATGTGAAATCTATACCTCTACAACATGAGTTTTTTTTTTTTTAATATCAATACAAAACCCAAGTTGAAATTCCACATTTGATCTTATGTAATAAGTAACAGTCAAATTTCACTTGCACTAAAAATATTGTGCATAATACCTTTATGCTCTGGGTATAAGATTTACATATAACATACATGAATTTGAGGTGTAGACTGGAGTCCCATCCCCAAGACAGTTACTTATATAGATACAAACAACTTAAAAGCTAATAAAATCTGAAACACTTCAGATCCGGAATATTTCAGATAAGGCACCTGGTATAGTCTAAGGATTTTTTTCAATAGTCATAACCAAGTAAATATGTTAGTATCTTGCAAGTGTACAAAGGTGAGTCTTTCTCCAATACTTAGCAACTCATTTTGTCTTGGGCAGGTTAATTGGTCTAAAAAATAAAGTAAGGATAAAATGATAACTGCAAGTGCCCAATATTTAAAATGGAATAAATATTCATTCTATATTAATTAACTTAAAATTGTTGTTATTAAGCCAAATAAAAGAAATATCAAGATACAAGTTTTATTTAAAGGATTTTAATATTTAAAATTTACAATATTCTTTAAAGTATCTCTTTAAAGTAGCCTTCTTTAAAGTAATCTTCTACCTGCAAAACTTAGTCTATTGACCCCTACTATTACTTGAAATAATTGCCTGATGAAATGTAAATAATCCACTATTTTTTTTTTTTTTTTGACAGGCAGAGTGGACAGTGAGAGAGAGACAGAGAGAAAGGTTTTCCTTTTGCCGTTGGTTCACCCTCCAATGGCCGCCGCGGCTGGCGCTCTGCGGCCGGCGCACCGCGCTGATCCAATGGCAGGAGCCAGGTACTTATCCTGGTCTCCCATGGGGTGCAGGGCCCAAGTACTTGGGCTATCCTCCACTGTACTCCCTGGCCACAGCAGAGAGTTGGCCTGAAAGAGGGGCAACCAGGACAGAATCCGGCACCCTGACCGGGACTAGAACCCGGTGTACCGGCGCCACAAGGCAGAGGATTAGCCTAGTGAGCCGCAACGCAGGCAATAATCCACTATTTTTAACACTTGCAACTTAAAACATTTTTTCCTTCATTTCAAGCCACGGCCCATTCTTATCAACTTTATTACTTGCATTCTACTTCTTATATTTTTTCTGAGCAAGATTCATTGTCTTTTCCCCAAGTCAATATCACCTGTGGACTTTTCTATTCTCTTTCTCTGAAACTTTCTCTTTCTCTCTCTCTCTCTCTCTCTCTCTCCCTCTTGCCACACAAAAATCAATGCACCACAAAGATCTATTACTATTTTAAAGAAGAAATCTGTCTAGGTGTAGTGTATTGCAGCAGGTATGTTTTATTTGGTGTATGCAGTGTGTTTAATTATTCTGTTTCTATTTCACTAGTGTAATTTTCATCATTAACATATCATTCGTTCTTCAGTTGATTGGCTTTGAATTTTTAGAGAAAGATGCTTGCTATAATGGAAATGGTTAGTTTTGCTTCAACAACTTAAAGCATTTTACCCAAGTCGGCAAAAGCTCTTACAAGAGTAACTTCTCTTTTTGCTTGTCATATAAAAAAATCATCATGTTGTCTTTGCCTAGTTTCTGCAAATATTAATTTCACCATGCTCCCATCAGCACCATGATTTTCATGTGATCATAATTGTGTTCCTACAGAATCATAATCAGCTGATTCTATTTCCCATACTTCATCATATTTCAAATATTCATAGAATACAGTAGACTTTGTTTTAAAGTTCAGTTCTACAATAAATTATAAAGCATCATAATTTCTTGTTTTATTCATTATTCAAGCTTTTTCAAACTATAACTACCTTAAAAATTGTATTCTAAAATTTTTGGTAAAAGACTTAATTAAAAGTTATATATCTTCACCTAATCTATGTCATCTCTGTTTTTTTTCCTTCAAATTCTTATGCACAAAGTAAACCCATTATTAGCACAGACCAGGCACACGACTTCTTATAGTTCCAGAAAAATCTCTATTTATAAAACCAAATGGAAACATTTGAGTATTTGCTTCACTATAAAAAAACTAAAACTGAAACTGTAGATATAATATATGAAATGAAACTTAAATGCTACTATGCAGAGCAACTATTGTGAATAAAAGAGCTTTGACTTTCATAAAAATAGCAGTTTTTTCTATTGTGTATATTTAAGTGTAAATATGATGTTTTGACACACATATACATAGTAAAATTATTACAATTAAGTCAATTATTACAATTATAACCATTCAACTCACATAGTCTCTTGAGCTAGGAATATGCACCTGACACTTTCTTGTGATGCTGTGCAGTGAGCCAGTCTTCCATGCAATCACAAATATAAGCAAATGATACTCTACAGTATACTGTGATGATAAGCTGTAAAGTTCAGTAGGTTCAGTGTATGAAACACATTTTTAATTTACAATATTATCAACTTACCATGGGTTTATTGGGACATAAACTATAGAAGCATTTGCAGTGGTTCTCTTATTTAGATTAGAATGCTGGTATTGGGGATTAATATGTGACTCCTTTGAGTATTCTCTACTCTTGGACTCTCCAAGGTCAATCAGCTGTCAAATGCAATGTGACACACCCTTAGCCAGGAGTCACAGGCCCAGCAATCAAGTGCAGAAAATGGAAATAGCATGAAACACTATCACCCCCTGTGACTCATTAGCAAAATTTTTGCTTCCTGTCCTTGTACTTTTGTGTTCTATTTGTTGAAAAGTCTAAGTTCCAAAGGGAGGAATCCTTATATCATAAGCCATAATTATTTCATTGAGCTAGAAAATGATTTGATTGAACGTGCGTCACTTAAACACTCTGAGATTTCTTTTTTTTTTTTTTAAGATTTATATATTTATTTGAAAGGTATAGTTACAAAGAGAGGGGGAGAGAGAGAGAGAGAGAGAGAGAGAGGGATCTTCCATCCACTAGTTCACTTCCCAAATTGCTGCAATAGCTGTGGCTGGGCCAGACTGAAGCCAGGAGCCAGGAGACAAGAGCCAGGATCTTCTTATGGGTCTCCCACATGGGTACAGAGGCTCAATGATTTGAACCAACTTCCATTGCTTTCTCAGTCACACCAGCAGGGAGCTGGATCAGAAGTGTTGTAGCTGGGATATAAACTGGTGCTTATTTTGGATGCTGGTATTGCAGGCTGTGGCTTTATCCACTATGCCACAATGCCAGCAGCACTTTGAGATTTCAAGCCTCTTATCAATGAGCTAGAAAGCGAGTTACAATGCTGACTAAGGTGACTGATCTTTATTAAAATGGTGAATTGAGGTGCTATTCCATAATGGAACAAAGACTGGGTCTGGAATATTAAAGCTCCCTAATGGGATATTTTAGTAATACCATTCCCTAATAAGGGAACACTACAAAAATCCTATTAAGACATAACTAGTAACTCAGACCCTTCAGAAATATGCCTAACTCCATTAGGCAAAGACCTCTGGCCAGCTGAGGGCAGAGTGAGCAGAGATGTTTAATAGGAGAAGCTATTTGTAAATACTGCTTACAACATCTAATCAGTTATAAAAACAAGGACTCTACTTGTCATAAGTTTTCTTCCTTATTTTGTTATTAATATGTTTGTGTGTATAGCAAACATTTGCCTCTCAACAATTTATCATATAAGATATAGATATATCACAGTATTTAAATATTCTTTACATCATAGAATTTAAGTTACCGGATATCAACAAAAAGAGGGAACATTGCCCAAGGACTTTACATTCTCTTTTGAAGGGAGGGTTTGTTTGCAGAAATAATGTGTAGTTATTGTCTTTATTTGCAGGTTAACTATCCTTTGAGATAATGCATTTGGGTGCCACATTCACAAAGAGTAGTCTTCTAGTAGTAAATGTTGCATGTCAATTTGGCAAGCCAAGGCCACCATACCTCATATGTGGACAAATAATAACCTAGATTAGCTGCTGACGAAGTTTCTAAATATGATAAATATTTAGAACGCAAGGAGAGTGACATCAGCAAGATGACTGAAGGTCCCTAGATACTTCCCTTCAGCTGATATGACCAAAAGAAAAAATAAGTTATCCCTCTAGAATGTTAGAAGCACATTGGCAGAACAGAGACACTGTAGAGCACAGAAATACACAACGACTTTACAAAGAAGGGAACTAAGTACACAACATGAACAACCCCAGATCTTATCAAGCCTAATTCAGGACGGGCCTTCACGTG
Organism: Oryctolagus cuniculus; assembly: GCF_051225735.1. NCBI lineage: Eukaryota > Metazoa > Chordata > Mammalia > Lagomorpha > Leporidae > Oryctolagus > Oryctolagus cuniculus. The sequence goes on along the minus strand of NC_142868.1, from coordinate 60,204,947 downwards.
GTGTTAAAAGGTAAGCAGGCCTTCAATTGTTACCACTGACATCAAAGACAATTAAAGTATTTTTGTTGCTGCAGAAATCTGCATCCCTCACCAACCCTGAGGCAACACTGGGGAGTTACCAATTCACTATATTGCCACATTGCCCCAGAAAAATAGGCAAGGCCATATTATGCCTCCCTTCACCCAGGCCCCTACTGTACAGTACAATCTTGAGTCTCCTCCATGAGGGGTGCTGTGAAATAGCGGGTGTCTGCCAGCAGCAGCTGAGCCAGCCTTGCTTTGCAATCCAGGTGGATGGTCATGCCAACTCTCTCACAGCCCCAGGAAGTACCCGGGTACCTGGGCAGCCTGACTTTAGCCTGCTAAACCCACGGGAAGCTTCCCAAGGACATAAGAATGGTTTTACATATGTAAATCAATAAACATTATATATCTCAGCAGGATAAAGGGGAAAACACATGAATGCCTTAATAGATGAAAAATACATTTGATAAAATCAACATATTTTCAAGACAAAATATTCAATATAATTAGGTACAGAAGCAGCATAACCCAAAACAATAAATGCTTATACATGACGAATCTATAGTCAACACCATATTGAATGGTGAATGACCAATATAGTTTTCTCCGACATAAAGAACAGGAAGCAGATTTCCACTTCCACCACTTTTCTTCAATATAGCACTGGAAGTCTGAGGCAGAAGAATAAGGCAAGAGAACAAATACAGGGTATCTAAATAGAAAGTGTAGACATCAAATTATCCCTGTTAACAAACGGTATGATTCTATACACAGAAAAATCTAAACTCCATTCAAAAACTGTTATAACTAGTAAATGACTCAGTAAGATAGCATGATATCAAAAAAACATTCAAAAATTACTAGAATTTTTGTACATTGATTATAAACTTGCTGAGAATGCAATGCTATTCAAATAAACTACAAAAAAAAAACAGGAATGTTAAAGAAATAAAGTGAATGATATCCACAATGAAAATCACAAAGCTCTGCTTATGTAAATTGAAGAAGACATATACAGAAAAATGAAGACAAATGCTCTATTCATGTTCATGTATTGCTTTAATACTGTTAAAATTTCCATACTACCAAAAGTGACCTGTAGATCCAAGGCAATCACTCTCAAAAATAACAATGGCATTCTTCATATAAACAGGAAAACATTCACAAATTTTTTGTGGAATCACAAAATACTCAAAAAGAACAAAGTTAAGAGTATTACAATACCTGATTTCAAATCATACTACCAGTCTTTAATAACAAAACAGCATAGTAGTGGTATGAAATGCCCATGTAAATCAATGGAATATATTTCTAATACCAACTAAATTTAGACAAAGACAGAAAGAAAATGTATAGGAAAACGAAAATTCAATTCAAAAAATGGTACAGAGGCACACATACAAAAATTCAATTCAATAAATGGTATAGAGACCACATACAAAGGAATGGAACTAGACCCTTATCAAACACCATAATTAAAAATCAACTTAAAATGGAACAAAGACTTAAAGTAAGTCCTGCAACTATGCTTCATGGGCATTATTTGTTTGGTTACAAACAACAAATCAAAGGCAAAAAGAGAAAAAAAAGCAACATATACAGGAGGCCTCTGCCACTGTGCATGTGTGCATGCGATTCCAGCCAAACCCCACAGGAGAGACTGTGCAGGGCAGCGGCTCTGGCTCCACCTCCACATGCATTGGAGCCAGATGTACCAATGAGATCTCAACAACCTTTGAAGCTTCGGGAGAACACCCATAGGTCTAACCATCAAGGACTACATAGTTGCTCATGCCACAGACCTAAGCTGTCTGCTCTAAAACACGTCCCAGACCAGGAACTGTTCTATACACTAGCACATGTTGCCCAGTTCCACAACGTGCTCCAATCAGTCCCCTAATGTGCAGATGAAGTTCTTTCCTTAAATTCTGGAAGAAGTGACTGCTTATTGAAATGTAGCCACATATACAAGGCTAACAGGATCATGATAAATCAGGGGGAAATTAGCGTTGTAGTAGTCTCAGAAGGAGAGGAAAAACAGCGATTGACAGAAAGAAATCCAAAGAGGTAGTGACTGAAAAATCCCCAATTCTTTTGAAGGATATGGACATTTAGATACATGAATCACAAAGATCTCCAATGATGTACAACTGGAAGTTTTCAGCCCAATATATAATTAAACTTTCAAATATTGAAAATAAGGAGAGGGCATCTTGCTGCCCTGGCATCTGACTCGAGCTTCTGTTAATGTGCATCCTGAGAAGCAGCAATGATGGTAGAAATAATTGGATTCCTTTTAACCAGACAGGAAGCCAGCATTGTATTTATGGTCTAGTCACAGTTGTCTTGGTCATTTTAAGGGTGAACCAACAGAAGCATCTCTCTCTCTCTCTCTCTCTCTCTCTCCTCTCTTCTCTCTCTCAAATAAATTTTACAAATAAAAGATAAAGAGTGAATTTTGTACACAACAAGGGACAAAAGGCTGGTCACATTCAAGGAAACTGAATCAGACTAGCGTTGGATTACCTAACAGAAACATTACTAGCCAGAAGAGAAGGATGATACATTCAATATGTTGAAAGAAAAAAAAAAAAGAGAGATGTCCTTCATGAATTAACAAAAAATAAAGACTTTCATACACAAACAATAAAGGAGGTATTTCATTACCATTAGATCTGTCTTTCAAGAAATGCTAACAGTATTTTTTTAGTATGAAATGAATGTATACTAATCACTAAACTGAAAACATGAAAATATAAGACCCGCTGATAAAGGTAAATATATAGTCAAATTCAGAGTACTTTATACAGTAATAGTAATGCATAAATGAATCATTAAAAGCATAAATATCAAATACAAATTTATTTAAAATAACTATGTCAAATACAATATTAATGGATAAACAACATACAAAATTATATATTGCATCTTTGGAAACATAAAATTGAAAAGGGGTATAAAAGTTACGAACCTTTATATACAATTAAATTTTTTAAAGATTTTTATTTATTTATTTATTTGAGAGGTTGAGTTACAGACAGAGAGAGGCAGAGACAAAGAAGGAACCATCCTCTGGTTCACTCCCCAAATGGCTGCAGCAGCTGGAGCTGGGACATTCCAAAGCCAGGAGCCAGGAGCTTCTTATGGGTGCCCAATGTGGGTGCGAGGGCCCAAGTACTTGAGACATCTTCCACTGCTTTCCAGGGCCACAGCAGAGAGCTGGATCAGAAGAGGAGCAGCCAAGGCACAAACTGACAACCATATGGGATTCCAGTGCCACAGGTGGTGGCTTAGTCTGCTGTGCCACAGCTCTAGCCCCACAATAAATTTTTTTGAAGACTAATTTTTTTATTTATTAGAAAGGCAGAGTTACAGAGAGGAGGAGCATAGAGAGGGAAAGAGATCTTCTATCTACTTATTCACTCCCCAAGTGGCCACAATGGTCAAGGCTGGCCCAGGCTGAAGCCAAGAACGCAGAGGTTCTTTCAGGTCTCCCAAGTGAGTTCAGGGGCCCAAACACTTAGGCCATCTTCTGCTGCTGTCCTAGGGGCATTAACAGGAAGCTGGATCTAAGTGGAGCATCCAGGTCCTAAAACTGTGCTCATATGGGATGCAGGAGTAGGCTTTACCTGCTGTGCCACATGCCAGTCCCACAATAAATTTAAGCTTTTATTGACTTTATTTTATTGACTTTTATTGACTTAAAACAGAGTATTATATTTTATTTATGCTCATGGCAACCACAATGCAAAATCCATAGCAGACACAAAAAAAGCAAAAAGATAAAGCAATCAAAGCCCAAAGAAAACACAAAAAATCACAATACAACACAGCAAAAACAAACAAACAAAAAAGATGAAGAAAGTGTCTTAAAATAGCCAGAGGGGACAGCATTGTGACACATTTCATATGAACTGATGCTCTACTTCTGATCCAGTTCCCTGCTAATGTGCCTGGGAAAAAAAAGCAAAAGATGGCCCAAGGACTTGGATCCCTGTCATTGAGTTCTTTCTTTTTAATTTTATAGAAAGTTTTATTTAATAAATATTAATTTCATAGGCACACTTTTGGATTATAGCAGTTCTTCCCCCCGTGCCCATCCTCCCACCCCCAAACCGTCCCACCTCCTACTTTCTCTCTCATCCCATTCTTCATTAAGATCCATTTTTAATTGTATTTATATACAGAAGATCAACTCTATACTGAGTAAAAATTTCAACAGTTTACACCCACACAGACACACAATATATAAAGTACTGTTTGAGGACTAGTTTTACTGTTAATTCTCAAGGTACAACTCATTAAGGACAGAGGTCCAACATGGGGAGCAAGTGCACAGTGACTCCTGTTGTTGATTTAACAATTGACACTTATTTATGATGTCAGTGATCACCCGAGGTTCTTGCTATGAGCTGCCAAGGCTATGGAAGCCTCTTGAGTCCACAAACTCTTGACATTATTTAGCAAGGGCCATAATCAAAGTGGAAGTTCTCTCCTCCCTTCAGAGAAAGCTACCTCCTTTGGTGGCCCCTTCTTTCCACTGAGATCTTTCTCGTAGGTAATTTTTCGCCAGTGTTTTGGCTTTCCATGCCTGAAATGCTCTCATTGGCTTTCTAGCCAGATCCGAATGCCTTAAGGGATGATTCTTAGGCTGGAGTGCCGTTTAGGGCATGTGTCATTCTATGAGTCTGCTGTGTGGTCTGCTTGCCCTGGAGTTCTGACTTCAGTCTGGCCATTGAAGCCAAATGGGGACTGAACCATCAGATAAAAGATTCCTGTCTCTCTCTCTCTCTTCCCTCTCTGTGTTTGTTTGTGTGTCTCTCCCTTACTGTGTAACTTGGCCTTTCAAATAAATAAATTAATCTTTAAAAAGAAATTCCAGATGAACAAGAGTTCATTATCTCCAGGATTGACCTACTGAAATGATAAATGGAGTACCTCAGTTGAAATGAAAGGAAGCTGGAAAATAACTAGATTTCATACAAAAATATAAAGTTATCTGAAAAATGCAAATGCATATAAATTATAGAAACATGTTTTACTGTTATTTTGATTAATAATTTCAATTTTTATTTTCTATAGGACTTAAAATATTTTAAAAACTCAAAAATAAATTTATGTTAATGAGTATACAATATGTAACTTGTGGTATTAATTACATAAATTGAGGGATAAGGTAATAAAGAATTAGTTTTCCATTTAGCTCAAATTAACTTGGTATCAGTTTAAAATACATTACTATAATATTGCAATACAAGATGTAATTTCCATGATAACCACAAATCAGTCTATATAATTTACTCAATAGTAAATGAAAATGAAAGCAAAATATGTCATTAAAAGAAGAAACAACATAAAGGAAGGCAGTAGGGAATGAAATAAGGGACAAAGAAGCAATCAGATGAATTAAAAAAAAAAAAAGTTATCTTCTGGTAATGGCTTTGAGTGTTAATGGATCTGATCCCCCTCCCAAAAGAAATTCATAAATAGAATAGAAAAAAGACTTGACCAAACTACATGGTATATACAAAAAAACTCAGTTTAGGTTTAAGGACACAACTACATTGAAAGAAAAGTAATGAGTAAAAAAGACATTGCTTACAATTAGTACCCAAAAGTGAGGAGTCACGGCTGTTCTTATATTGGATTTGATATAAAATATATTAAAAGACACAGGAGAGTATTTTATAATGATGAAAAGTTTAAGTCATCATGGAGGTATTATGATTATAATATACATGAACAAAATATCAGAGGTCCTAACTATAGGCAGCAAAGACCAAATTGAAATATAAAAAACAAAGCTGTAAAATAATAGTAAAGAATTCAATACTGACCCTCAGTAATGAATGGACAATCAAATAAGAAATCATAAGGGTTAGAAAACTAGAATATTGTAGAGCAACTGGACATATCATACATATATAGAGCACCGCATTCAACAATAACTGAACATACATTTTCCTTAAACACACGTAGAACATTCTCTTCAATTGACCTTAAGCTAGACCACAAAACAAGTCTCAATAAATTTAAGAAGACTGAAATTCTACAAAATATAATTTCCTTTAAAAAATTTGTTTATTTATTTGAGAGAAAGAAAGAGATCTTCCAGCCATTGGTCAACTCCCCAGATGGCTGCAATGGCTGGGGCTGAGCCATGCAAAGCCAGAAGCCAAGAACTTCAGCTGAGTGTCCCACATTGGTAACAGGAGCCCAAGTACTTGGGTCATCCTTCTTTGCTTTTCCCAGGCAATTAGTAGGGAGCTGGATAGGAAGTGAACTAACCAGGACACGAATCAGCACCCACATAGCATGCCAGTATCACAGACGGCAGCTTCACCCACTATGCCACAACACTGACCCCCAATATATCTTTTCTAATCACAATGTAGTGATACTAGAAATAAATAGCAGAAGGAAAACAAGAAAACCCATAAATATGTGGGAATTCAACAATACCTCCCTCATAAACGAATGAGTCAAAGAAGAAATCACAGGGAAGTTAGAAAGTATCTTGAAAAAATTAAAACTAAAACATAACACAAATATGGAATAGGCACATTAAGTTATTGCTTGGGATATTGAATGTGGATCCAATATCAGAGTGTCTGGATTCTAGTTTCACCTCTGCTTCCAACTCAGCTTCCTGCTACTCTGCATGGAAGGCAGAATTATGGTCCAAGTACTTATGTTCTTGCCACCCACGTGGGAGACCTAGATAGAATACCTGGTTCTTGGCTTCAGCCTGGCCTTGCTCTAACTGTTGTGGAGATTTGGAGAGTAAACAATGGAATGAGAGATCCCTCTCTTTCTCTTTCTCTCTCTCTTTCTCTCTTCCTCTCTCTCTCTTGGTCTTGATTTCTCTCTTTTACACTCACTTTTCAAAAATATGAATAAAATTTTATAAACAAAATATAACTGTAAATACTTACCATTAAAAAACAGAAAAAAAATGAGGCAATTGTTTTGTGTAGCAGTTAAGAGATCATTTGGCATGCCTGCATCCCATATCCAGTGTTCAGGTTTGATTCCCAGCCCCAATTTAGATTGCAGCTTCCTGCTAATGCACATCTTGGAAAGCAACAGGAGATGGCTCAAGTGCTTGGGGATCTGCCACACAAGTGGGAGATGGAAATTGAGTACTGGGATCCATATTGTCCTGGCCAACTTTGACTGTTATTGGCATTTACAAAATAAACCAATGACTATAATATCAAATCTTCCTTTGTGTATATATGTGTGTGTTTCAAATAGAATGAATGTAAGTATACATTTGAAATAGATATGTACATACCTACATTCATAGTAACATTACTTATTATAGCCAACGTAAACTAAGTGTCCACTGATGAATGGCTAAATCAACACTATATATTCAGCAATTTTTCATATTAAAAGAAGGAAATTTGATGCATCATACAGCACAGATTAACCTTGAAGTCATTAAGCTAACTGAAATAAGTTGATCACAAAAAAAAAAATACTGCATAAGTCCATTTATACAGGATATCTAGAACAATAAAATTCATAAAGACAGAAAGCAAAATGATCAATATCACAGCCTTGAGTAAGTGAGAATAGGAAGCTGTTGCTTAACAATCATAGAATATTAGACTGGCAAGATAAAAAAGTTCTGGATGCAGATATTAGGGGTTACTGCACACCAAAGTAAACGTACTTAATGTCAATCAGCTGTACACTTAAAAATGGCTAAAATGTTAAGCTCTATACTAGATTTTATCACAGTAAAAGCAAAAGCACACAATATGTATATATATATATATATCAAACAAGAGGATTTTACTTAAATTTGCATTTGTTTTTCTTAAGCACATATTCTTATGCAATTAATAGTTCATAAAAATGACATGCTATAAATGAGACACTTCTATGATGATCTTAATCCGAGTGACTGCTTGTTCGCCAGCTCTGAGGCATTTTCATTATCATAATAAATTATATAATCATTACATAATTACCTATAATTATACTATCACATAACTATAATTATAACTAAATGAACACCTCCTAAGAAACTACAATATGACAGGGGCTATACAGAATGAAAAGATATTTTATTTTATTGGCTTTGTCACAGGATTGCATGCTTTCTTTATCTGTTGATGTCAACAAACATTCAGAAAGTAAGCTTTCTCTAAAGTTTTTCTCTTCTATTCCTACTTAATAAATTATAAAAGCATTTGAAAGTATCCTAAACAGCTGATTTTTTAGAGAAGCTATCACACTAATTCTTATCTGATTTATTTTTAAAATTTCCCAAGGTATTTATATTTATAGACTGAAAAATAGATGTACCAATAAATTGTTTTGAGATTGCATAAGGAGAAATGCACAAAATCTTGAAGGTTAACAGAGAGGTTAAAAAATGTGTAAAATGTAATTTGATGACCTGAATCAAAAAATTGCAGATGTAATCACATGCAGAGCTTTAAAACCTATTTATAGGAGTCCATCAACTGGAGCCAAAAACCAGAAAACAAATCCTTGCTAACAAATGTAACTGAATTGAAGTCAACGTTGCAAAAGTGTGATCTGAACTTCATGGAGCTATAGTTGTTTCAGCCCTTTGCTCCATTTATTTTGTTGTCAAAATTTTGCAGGAATGTAAAACAAATTTCAAAACTCATCAATTAGAAATGTTTTGGGTAAGAGCGGCAAGATGGCAGAATAGGAGGGGAGCACACAGATAGTCCAGAAAGAGACAGTTTAATAAAAGTGGAGACACTGCAGGTTCAAGGAAGAGTAGGGGAAGAAACAGCAGAGGAAACTCTTCCAGGACTAGTGATTCCCAGTGGACCTGCGTGGAGGCCATGGGAGCCCATGGCTCGGGACACCAGCAGCAGAATCAACGTACCAGCACTGGAACGTGAGGTGAGCTGAACCTCAATAGCCTGAGACACTGGTGGGAAAGTGGAAAGAGGAGACTAGAGGGAACGACCCCAGGGAAAAAGTTCACCAGGCTAACTAGAAGAGAGAGGAAAAAAAAGTGACCGGTACGGACATGAGTTTCTCTCTCTCTGCTCACCTCTCAAAGACGAGCAAGAGCAGGCACCATTTTGGACATACATCATAAGCGGCGTGACCTCAGGGCTCCACACCACCTCACCCAAGCAGAAAAACCTGACTCTGGGTGTGTGTGTGTGTGTGTGTGTGTGTGTGAAATAACAGCAGATTAGGACCTAGTGAATATGTGGTGCTAATGAACTGAGACTGAAAAGAGAGACGGTGGGTGAGAGAACTCACAGAATTCACACGAGTACTCTCCAGAGAGACGCTACCATTTGGTAACCTTGGCAACCCAGTGGGAGACTGCAGGAGAATTTGAGCCCACACTGAGGGCAGAACAGATTCCCTGTGTGGTCCTTGGGAAAGAGCTTCTGATCTCTGGCTCCTGTGGGTATATCATTTGCCTGCTAACTACCTTCAATTCCGCTCAGCTGTGTGGAATTACTTCCCTTCTGAATCAAAAAAAAAAAAAAAAAAAAAAAAAAAAAAGAGAGATTTGCCACACCTAACCTGGGAGTGTCACCTTTGGCACACCCTTAACCCTGAGGAACCAAACAGAGCTCTCAGACCACACCCATCTCAAGCCACTAAGGCTCCATCAAGCAGACAGTCCACTTAATACAGTCATAGTATAACAAGAACAAAAACACCACAGCAAGGGAAGAAGAATCCAAAGAATACCTCCACAATGCCAAGCAAAAAATGCAGAAACTGAGGAAACAAGAACAAGGAAGACATTATGACACCCCCAAATGAACAAGACACCCCAAGCCAAGATTATGAAGATGATGAGATAGTAGAAATGCAAGATACGGATTTCAAAAAAAAATTATAAAAAGGACAACTCTCTACCATTTCCTCTTGAGATCTGAAGTGTAGATAATAATTTATAACTCAGTTGGTGAAATCAGCATTACCTTAATAAAAAACTTGTTAAACTTCTAAGAAAGGAAAACTATAGAAAAACATTTCACATGAACAAAGATGCAAAACAAAAATAGAAAGCAAAATAATAATAGGTAAAATCCAACAATTTTATGTAGTACAAGCAAGTGGTATTTATCCCACGTAAGCAAGGCTGTCAGCATTTAAAAAAATCAATAAATTGGACATATTACACAAACTGCAAAAATGTTAAATGATTACATCAACTTTTGTAGAAGATATTTGGCATAAAAAAACTGAGCAAACAAGGAACAGAAGAGAAATTCCTCATCTAGATAAAGAATATCTACCAAAACCAGCTTTAATAGTGAAATTGGACAGTTTTCCCTTAAGTTGGAGAAAGGGGGAAGTGTCTTTTTCTCACCACTACTTTTCAATATTATGGTGGAATTACTAGACAGTGCAGTAACACAAAGAAAGGATACAAAATGCATACATATTGGGAAGGAAGACATAAAACTGCTAGCAAATGTCATTATTGCATGTATAGAAAATTCAAAAGTACATCATAAGTACCCCTGGAACAATGTTAGTGTAGCAAAGTGGCGAATTACATGTACAATTTCATTGTTGTTCCATGTATGGGTAAGAGCTAGGATTTAAAATTTAAAAACAAAATTAAGCATCATTTAAAATTGCATCAGGTTAAGAAGCAAATCCCAATCGGTGTCTTTTAATTGGACAGTTCAGGCCATTAACGTTCAATGTGACTAATGAAAAGTGGTAACTTTGCCCTGCCATTTGCCAAAGATAAGTTCTAATATATGCTTTGAATTCCCTGTGATCTTTTGCTGTGAGGTTTCCTTCCTTTATCTTCTTTCATACTGATGACCGTGTTTCTGTGTTTCTGTGTGTAACACATCTTTAAGCATCTGTTGCAGCGCTGGACGAGTGGCGACAAATTCTTTCAATTTCTGTTTGTTATGAAAAGTCTTTATTTCACCTTCATTCACAAATGATAGCTTTGCAGGATATAATATTCTGGGCTGGCAGTTGTTCTCTCTTAGTACCTGGGCTATATCTTGCCATTCCCTCCTAGCTTGTAGAGTTTCTGATGAGAAGTCAGCAGTGAGTCTGATTGGCGATCCTCTGAGAGTAATCTGACGTTTCTCTCTTGCACATTTTAGGATCTTTTCTTTATGTTTCACTGTGGAGAGTTTAATTACAACATGTCGTGGTGAGGATCTCTTTTGGTCGTGTTTATTAGGGGTTCTGTGAGCTTCCTGTACTAGGATTTCTCTGTCCTTCTCCAAACCTGGGAAATTTTCTGCTAATATCTCACTAAAAAGGCCTTCTAATCCTTTCTCCCTCTCCATGCCTTCAGGAACTCCTAGAACCCGAATGTTGGGTTTTTTAATAGTATCCTGAAGATTCCTGACAATATGTTTTAGATTTCTAATTTCTTCTTCTTTTCTTTGGTCTGACTGTATCCTTTCCTGTTATCTGTCTTCTAAGTCCGATATTCTCTCTTCTGCTTCACCCATTCTGTTTGTAAGGCTCTCTATTGTGTTTTTCATTTGATCTATTGAATTCTTCACTTCAGTCACTATCACAGTTTCCTGTTGTACTAATTGTTTCGTTTCATTTTGATTCCTCCTTAATATTTCATTTTCACGAGAGAGATTTTCTATCTTGTCCATTAAGGCTTTATGTAGTTCAAGAATTTGTTTTTGAGAACTTCTTAATGTTCTTATCAAATTTTTGAGATCTGCTTCTTGCATTTCTTCTATGTCATCATCTTCATAATCTTGAATTGGGGTGTCTTTTTCATTTGAGAGCGTCATGGTGACTTCCTTGTTTTTATTACCTCGGTTTTTGCGTTTGTTATTTGGCATATTGGAGATATTTGGTTTCTTCACTGTGGTGCTTTTTCTTGTTATACTATGACTCTAGATTAAGTGGACTATCTGTTTTTGATGGAGCCTTAGGGCTTGAGATGGGTGTGGCCTGAGAGCTCTGTTTGGTGTGCCAAAGGTGACACTCCCAGGTTAGGCGTGGTAAATCTCTCTCTTTTTTTGATTCAAAAGGGAAGTAATTCCACACAGCTGAACGAAGTTGGAGGTAGTTAGCAGGCAAATGATATACCCACAGGAGCCAGAGATTGGAAGCTCTTTCCCAAGGACCACACAGGGAATCTGTTCGGCCCTCAGAGTGGGCTCAAATTCAGATCTCAAGAGGAAATGGTAGAGAGTTGTCCTTTTTTGTACTTGGAATGTATGGTAGAATTCAACTATGAGTTACCCTTGCCTGATATTTTCATTCCTTTTTTTTTGGTGGTGGTGGGAAGAAGTATGCATCTTTGATTCAATTCTTTTAAAGGAAATGGGCCTTGACTGATTATATTTCTTTTTGTGTAAGTATTGGCAATTTGTGTTTCAAGCAATTGTTCTGTTCATTTAAGTTATCAAATTTTTGTGCATAGTGATTTTAGTAGCCCCTTATTATCCTTAAGTTTCCATGGAACATTAATGTTCATTTCCAATGATGGCCACTCTTTGATTTCTGATACTGGTAATTTCTGTCTTTCTCTTTTCTTAATGAGTATGGAGAGAGGTTTATGAATTTGTTATTTCACTGAAGTATCTTTTGGTTTTGCTGATTTTCATATATTATTTTCCTATTTTTCAATATTATTCATTTATACTTCAATTTTCATTCATTTTCTTTTTCATGCTTCAATTGTTCTTCTTGCTACAGTTTCTTTTTTTTTTTTTTTGTTTTTGTTTTTGTTTTTGTTTTTATCTTTTATTTAATGAATATAAATTTCCAAAGTACGACTCATGGGTTACAATGGCTTCCCCCCCCATACCGTCCCTCCCACCAACAACCCTCCCCTTTCCCACTCCCTCTCCCCTTCCATTCACATCAAGATTCATTTTCGATTATCTTAATATACAGAAGATCAGCTTAGTATACCTTAAGTAAGTATTTCAACAGTTTGCTCCCACACAGAAACATAAAGTGAAAAATAATAGATGATTTTTTTAAAATGATGATGAAATCAGATCAGACCTATTGTCATGTTTAATCCCAGTGAGAGTCAAGTTGGGAATTGAAAATTTCTTTCTTTTTTTTTTTTTTTTTTTTTTACAGAAGATCAGTTTAGTGTACATTAAGTAAAGATTTCAGTCGTTTGCACCCCCATAGAAACACAAAGTGAAATATACTGTTTGAGTACTCGTTATAGCATTAAGCCTCAGTGTACAGCACGTTAAGGACCGAGATCCTACATGAGGAGTAAGTGCACAGTGACTCCTGTTGTTGACTTTACCAATTGACACTCCTGTTTATGGCATCAGTAATCTCCCTATGCACCAGTTATGAGTTTCCAAGGCTATGGAAGCCCCTTGAGTTCTCCGACTCTTATCTTGTTTAGACACGGTCATAGTCAAAGTGGAGGTTCTCTCCTCCCTTCAGAGAAAGGCACCTCCCTCTTTGAAGACCTGTTCTTTCCACTGGGATCTCACTCACAGAGATCTTTTTGCCAGAGTGTCTTGGCTTTCCATGCCTGAAATACTCTCATGGGCTTTTCAGCCAGATCCGAGTGCCTTTAGGGCTGATTCTGAGGCCAGAGTGCTATTTAGGACATCCGCCATTCTATGAGTCTGCTGAGTATCTCACTTCCCATGTTGGATCACTCTCCCCTTTATTTATTCTATCGGTTGGTGTTAGCAGATACTAGACTTGTTTATGTGCTCCCTTTGACTCTTAGTCCTTTCATTATGATCAATTGTGAACTGAAATTGATCACTTGGAGTAGTGAGATTTTGTCTGTTCTACTTAATATGACTGGTTTAATTCTGTAATTATCACACAGTTATTCTTAAGTGTTGAAAATTAACCGAAATGTGATCCCTGTTAAACATAAGAGTGGGAATAAGAGAGGGAAGAGATGTATAATTTGGGACATGCTCGGGCTGACTTGCCCCAATTGGTAGAGTTGGAAACATACCAGGGGATTCCAATTCAATCCCATCAAGGTGGCATGTGCCAATGCCATCTTGCTACAGTTTCTTAAAATTTATTATCTGGGAACATTCTTCATGTGTTTTGTGAACATTCACAGTTTCAGGTGTATTTTGTTGTCCAGACTGTGGTCCATCCATGGAAGCTTGATCTTGTTGGACAAAGAATTCTGTAAATATTATTAGACCAAAGTAATTGATAAGGCTATTAAAGCCAAATTTATGCTTCTGGTTTTTTGCATTTTTGAACAGCCAGTTAATGGAAGATTGATGTTCCCAAATATAATAGTGGAACTTTCTCTCTCTCCTTGAAATTTTGTCAATTTTTAAAAAATATTTATTTATTTGAAAGTTAGGGTGTCTGGGTAGAGCAGGAGTGGGGAGAGACAGAGAGAGCACACGTGCGCGTGCAAGAGAGAGAGAAAGAGAGAGAGAAACAGAAAGAGAGAGAGATCTTCTATTCACTGTTTCACACTTGAAATGACTGCAATACCTGGAGCTGGGCAGGCTTAAGCCAGGAATTCCATCCTGGTCAACCATACAGCAGAAAGACAGAGAGATGGATTGAGAGGGGAGCATCTAGAATTCCAAACAGCACTCCAAAATGGAATACAGGTGTCCCAAGCAGTGGCGTACCCTGCTTTGCCAGAATGCCAACCCTCATTCTGTAGGTTTTTGAAGTGTATTTTGCAGTTCTGAATTTAGGTGTATACACAAATTTGCTAGGTTTTAAAGCAATGGCTGCCTAATCATTAAGTAATCTTCCTGTTTGTCTCTGATAATTTTCCTTGTTCTGAATTCCATTTATCTGAAATTAGTGTAATACCTCCAGCTTTCTTTCAATTAGTTTTAACATATCTTTTGCTATCGCTTTATTTGAACTTGTCTGAATCAGTATATTTAGTGAATGTCCAAAAGACAAGAGGTAGCCGAACATTGTTATTATACTCACTTTGTCAATCTTTATCTTTTAATGAATATATTTAAAAGATTCACATTTAAGCCTTTAAATAAGAAGATGGTTTTCATCCTATTTCACAATGGTTACTGTTCCTCTTCCCTGTCATAGCTAATAAATGATGTTTCTAAGCCCTCTACTGTGAAAAGTTGGTGGGATTCCTCAAGATAAAGCAAAGTATTGGATCCCTAAGTCCATGTTGCCTGGGAGTTTCCCATTCCTGGTAGGAATGGCCTCCAGCCACTGGGTAAAATTGCCTTCACACAAAGTTACCCTCTAAGTGCTTCAGCCAGGGCTCTGTTCCAGATAAGCAGGTCCCAGCTGTGATTCCAGCTTTACGACCTTTGATGATTCCTGGGTGCTCATTGCATGTAACTGCAAATCCTTAGTGTGCCCAGAGAAGCTGTTGATATTTGTTTTGTTTAGCTTATTATTGTTGTAATGAGGAGAGTAATGACTTTCAAGTCTTTTCATTTCAGAAATGATACTTGAAAGAACTTCCACTTTGACTATGACATTTTCTAAATAAGATCGGCGTTGGAGCCTCGGGTGATTACTGACGCCATAAATAAGAGTGTCAATTGTTATATCAACAACAGGAGTCACTGTGCATCTACTCCCCATGTAGGATCTCTGTCCTTAATGTGTTGTACTATGTGAATTAGCGGTATAACTAATACTCAAACAGTACTTTACACTTTGTGTTTCTGTGTGGGTGCAAACTGTTGAAAACCTTACTTAGTATATACTAAATTGATCTTCTGTATATAAAGATAATTAAAAATGAATTTTGATGTGAATGGGATGGGAGAGGGAGAGGGAGATGGGATGGTTGCGGGTGGGAGGGAGGTTATGGGGAGAAAAAGCTGCTATAATCCAAAAGCTGTACTTTGGAAATTTATATTTATTAAATAAAAGTTTAAAAAATAAAAAAGAAAAAAATACAAAGAGTGGGAATAAGAGAGGGAAGAGATGTGCAATTCAGGACATGCTCAAGCTGACTTACCTCAAACGGTAGAGTTAGAAACATACCAGGGGATTCCAATTCAATCCCATCAAGGTGGCATGTACCAATGCCATCTCACTAATCCCAGTGATCAATTTCTGTTCACAATTGATCATAATGATAGGACTAAGAACCAAAGGGATCACATAAACAAGAATAGTGTCTGCAAATACTAGCTGATAGAATCAAAAAGGGAGAGAACAATCCTACATGGGAAGTGAGATACACAACAGACTCATAGAATGGCAGATGCCCTAAACAGCACTCTGGCCTCAGAATCAGCCCTTAAGGCATGCAGATCTGGCTGAAAAGCCCATGAGAGTATTTCAGGCATGGAAAGCCAAGACACTCTGGGGAAAAAAAAATAACCTAAATGAAAGATCTCTGTGAGTGAGATCCCAGTGGAAAGAACGGGTCATCAAAGAAGGAGGTACCTTTCTCTGAAGGGAGGAGAGAACTTCCACTTTGACCATGGCCTTGTCTAAATATGATCAGAGTCGGTGAACTCAGGGGGCTTCCATAGCCTTGGCAGCTCATGACAAGAGCCTAGGGTGATTACTGATGCCATAAACAAGAGTGTCAATTTGTTAAGTCAACAACAGGAGTCACTGTGCACTTACTCCTCATGTAGGATCTTTGTCCTTAGTGTGCTGTACATTGAGATTTAATGCTATAACTAGTACTCAAACAGTATTTTTCACTTTATGTTTCTGTGTGGGAGCAAACTGTTGAAATCTTTGCTTAATGTATGCTAAACTGATCTTCTGTATATAAAGAGAAATGAAAATGAATCTTGATGTGAATGGAAGGGGAGAGGGAGTGGGAAAGGGGAAGGTTGTGGGTGGGAGTGACAATATGGGGGGGAAGCCATTGTAATCCATAAGCTGTACTTTGGAAATTTATATTCATTAAATAAAAGTTTAAAAAAAATTATAAGAACATTTAGAAGTTTTCAAAAACAAATGCTTGAGCTATGGAAATCCTTACTGGACAGGATAGAAAATCTCCTTCGAGAAAATGAAAATCAGGAGGAATCAAAATGAAACACGGAAACTAGTAGAACAGGAAATTGTGATAGTGAAGAGAAATCAAAATGAAATGAAGCACTCAATAGATCAAATGACAAACACATTAGGGAGCCTTAAAAACAGTCAGTGAAATAGAATGGAGAATATCAGACTTAGAAGACAGAGCACAGGAGAGTATACAGTCAAACCAAAGAAAAGAAGAGGAAATTAGAAATCTAAAAAATATTGTCGGGAATCTACAGGATACTATTAAAAAACCCAACATTCGGGTTCTAGGAGTTCCTGAAGGCATAGAGAGGGAGAAAGGATTAGAAGGCCTTTTTAGTGAGATATTTGCAGAGAACTCCCCAGGTTTGGAGAAGGACAGAAACATCCTAGTACAGGAAACTCATAGAACCCCTAGTAAACATAATCAAAAGAGATCCTCTTCACGACACGTTGTAATCAAACTCACCACAGTGAAACATAAAGAAAAGTTTCCAAAATGTGCAAGATAGAAACGTCAGATTACTCTCAGAGGATCTCCAATTAGACTCACAGCTGACTTCTCATCAGAAACCCTACAGGTTAGCAGGGAATGGCAAGACAAAGCACAGGTACTAAGAGAGAAAAACTGCAAGCCCAGAATATTATATCCTCCAAAGCTCTCATTTCTGAATGAAGATGAAATAAAGACCTTTTATAGCAAACAGAAATTGAAAGAATTTGTTTCTACTCGTCCAGCCCTGCAAAAGATACTTAAAGACATGTTACACACAGAAACACAGAAAAATGGTCATCAATATGAAAGAAGGTAAAGGAAGGAAACCTCACACTAAAAGATCACAGGAATTTCAAAGCATATATTAGAAAATATCTTTAGGAAATGGCAGGGCAATGTTACTACTTATTAATAGTCACATTGAACGTTAATGGCCTTAAATGTCCAGTTAAAAGACACAGATTGGCTGATTGGGTTAAGGAACAAAACCCATCTATTTGCTGCTTACAAGAAATGCATCTGTCCAACAAAGATGCATACAGACTGAAAGTGAAAGGCTGGAAAAAGATACCCCATGCCAACAGAAATGAAAAGAGAGCAGGTGTAGCCATCTTAATATCAGATAAAATAAACTTTAACACAAAAACTGTTTAGAGAGACAAAGAGGGGCACTATGTAATAATTAAGGGATCAATTTAACAGGAAGATATAACGATTGTCAATGTATATGCACCTAATTACAGGGCACTGGTTTATTTAAAAGATTTGTTATGGGACTTAAAGAGAGACTTAGACCCCAATACAATGGTGCTGGGGGAATTCAATTCCCAACTCTCAGAAATAGACAGATCAACAGGACAGAAGATCAACAAGGATACAGTAGATTGAAATGACACTATAGCCCAAATGGATCTAACAGATATCTACAGAACTTTTCATCCTACACATAAAGAATTTACATCCTTCTCGGCAGTACATGGAAACTTCTCTACGATTGAAGACATACTAGGCCATAAAGCAAGTCTCAGCAAATTCAAAAGAATTAGAATCATACCATGCAGCTTCTCAGACCATAAAGGAATGAAGGTGGAAATTAGCAACTGAAAAATCCCTAGAGCATACGCAAACACATGGAGATTGAACAACATGCTCCTGAATGAAAAATGGGTCATAGAAGAAATCAAAAGAGAAATCAAAAACTTTCTGGAAGTAAATGAGGATAACAATACAATATACCAAAACTTATGGGATACAGCAAAAGCAGTGTTAAGAGGAAAGTTTATAACAATAGGTGCCTACCTCAAGAAATTGAAAAGGCACCAAATAGATGAGTTTTCAATTCATCTCAAGGATCTAGAAAATCTGCAGCAAACCAGACCCAAATCTGGTAGAAGAAGAGAAATAATTAAAATCAGAAAAGAAATCAATAGGATTGAATCCAAAAAAATTACAAAAATCAGCCAAACGAGGAGCTGGTTTTTTGAAAAAAATAAACAAAATTGACACCCCGTTGGCCCAACTAACTAAAAAAAGAAGAGAAAAGACCCAAATCAATAAAATCAGAGATGAAAAAGGAAACATAACAACAGACACCACAGAAATAAAAAGAATCATCAGAAATTACTACAAGGACTTGTATGCCAGCAAACAGGGAAACCTATCAGAAATGGATAGATTCCTGGACACATGCAACCTACCTAAATTGAACCAGGAAGACATCAAAAACCTAAACAGACCCATAACTGAGACAGAAATTGAAACAGTAATAAAGGCCCTCCCAACAAAGAAAAGCCCAGGACCAGATGGATTCACTGTTGAATTCTACCAGACATTTAAAGAAGAACTAATGCCAGTTCTTCTCAAACTATTCAGAACAATCAAAAAAGAGGGAATCTTCCCAAATTCTTTCTATGAAGCCAGGATCACCTTAATTCCTAAGCCTGAAAAAGATGCAGCATTGTAAGAGAATTAAAGACAAATATCCCTGATGAACATAGATGCAAAAATTCTCAATAAAATTCTCGCCAATAGAATGCAACAACACATCAGAGATCATCCACCCAGACCAAGTGGGATTTATCCCAGGTATGCAGGGATGGTTCAGTGTTCGCAAAACAATCAATGTGATACACCATATTAACAGACTGCAGAAGAAAAACCATATGATTATCTCAATAGACGCCGAGAAATCATTTGATAAAATACAACACCCTTTCATGATGAAAACTCTAAGCAAATTGGGTTTGGAAGGAACATTCCTCAATACAATCAAAGCAATCTATGAAAAACCCACAGCCAGCATCCTATTGAATGGGGAAAAGTTGAAAGCATTTCCACTGAGATCTGGTACCAGACAGGGATGCCCACTCTCACCACTGCTATTCAATATAGGTCTGGAAGTTTTAGCCAGAGCTATTAGGCAAGAAAAAGAAATTAAAGGGATACAAATTGGGAAGGAAGAACTGAAACTATCCCTCTTTGCAGCTGATATGATTCTTTATTTAGGGGATACAAAGAACTCTACTAAGAGACTATTGCAACTCATAGAAGAGTTTGGCAAAGTAGCAGGGTATAAAATCAATGCACAAAAATCAACAGCCTTTGTATACACAGGCAATGCCATGGCTGAGGAAAAACTTCTAAGATCAATCCCATTCATAGCAGCCACTATAACAATCAAATACCTTGGAATAAACTTAACCAAGGACGTTAAGGATATCTACGATGAAAATTACAAAACCTTAAAGAAAGAAACAGAAGAGGATACCAAAAAATGGAAAAATCTTCCATGCTCATGGATTGGAAGAATCAACATCATCAAAATGTCCATTCTCCCAAAGCAATTTATAGATTCAATGCAATACCAATCAAAATACTAAAGACATTCTTCTCAGATCTGGAAAAATGATACTGAAATTCATATGGAGACACAGGAGACCTCAAATAGCTAAAGCAATCTTGTACAACAAAAACAAAGCTGGAGGCATCACAATACCAGATTTCAGGACATACTACAGGGCAGTTGTAATCAAAACAACATGGTACTGGTACAGAAACAGATGGATAGACCAATGGAACAGAATTGAAACACCAGAAATCAATTCAAACATCTACAGCCAACTCATATTTGATCAAGGATCCAAAACCAATAACTGGAGTAAGGACAGTCTATTCAATAAATGGTGCTGGGAAAATTGGATTTCCACATGTAGAATCATGAAGCAAGACCCCCACTTTACACCTTACACAAAAATCCACTCAACGTGGATTAAAGACTTAAATCCACATCCAGACACCATCAAATTATTAGAGAGCACTGGAGAAATCCTGTAAGATATTGGCACCGGCAAAGATTTCTTGGAAAAGACCCTGGAAACACAGGCAGTCAAAGCCAAAATTAACATTTGGGATTGCATCAAATTGAGAAGTTTCTGTACTGCAAAAGAAACAGTCAGGCGGGTGAAGAGGCAACAAATAGAATGGGAAAAAATATTTGCACACTATGCAACAGATAAAGGGTTGATAACCAGAATCTACAAAGAAATCAAGGCCGGCGCCGCGGCTCACTAGGCTAATCCTCCGCCTAGCGGCGCCGGCACACTGGGTTCTAGTCCCGGTCGGGGCGCCGGATTCTGTCCCGGTTGCCCCTCTTCCAGGCCAGCCCTCTGCTGTGGCCAGGGAGTGCAGTGGAGGATGGCCCAGGTGCTTGGGCCCTGCACCCCATGGGAGACCAGGAAAAGCACCTGGCTCCTGGCTCCTGCCATCGGATCAGCGCGGTGCGCCGGCCGCAGCGCGCCGGCCGCGGCGGCCATTGGAGGGTGAACCAACGGCAAAGGAAGACCTTTCTCTCTGTCTCTCTCTCTCACTGTCCACTCTGCCTGTCAAAAAATAAAAAAAAAATAATAATAATAAAATACAAAGAAATCAAGAAACTCCACAACATAAAAACAAACAAAACTCTTAAGAGATGGGCCAAGGACCTCAGTAGACATTTTTCAGAAGAGGAAATCCAAATGGCCAACAGACACATGAAAAAATGTTCCAGATCACTAGCAATTAGGGAAATGCAAATCAAAACCACAATGAGGTTCCACCTCAACCTGGTTAGAATGGCTCACATTCAGAAATCTATCAGCAATAGATGCTGCAGAGGATGTGGGGAAAAAGGGACACTAACCCACTGTTGGTGGTGATGCAAACTTGTCAAGCCACTATGGAAGTCAGTCTGGAGATTCCTCAGAAACTTGAACATATAACCCTACCATTCAACCCAGCCATCCCACTCCTTGGAATTTACCCAAAGGAAACTAAATTGGCAAACAAACAAGCTGTCTGCACATTAATGTTTATTGCAGCTCAATTCACAATAGCTAAGACCTGGAACCAACCCAAATGCCCATCAACAGTAGACTGGATAAAGAAATTATGGGACATGTACTCCATAGAATACCATACAGCAGTCAAAACAAAATGAAATCCGGTCATTTGCAACAAAATGCAGGAATCTGGAAAACATCATGCTGAGTGAATTAAGCCAGTCCCAAAGAGACAAATATCCTATGTTCTCTCTGAGGCAACAACTAACCAAGCACCAAAAAGGAAACCTGTTGAAGTGAAATGGACACTTTGAGAAACAGTGACTTGTTCAGCCCTTGTCCTGATTATTGATGTACAATTTTATACTTTATCCCTTTTTGTATTTTTTTTTGTTCAAGTACTATTGGTTGAACTCTGTAGTGAACACACAATTATTCTTAGATGTTTAAATTTAACTGAAAATGATCCCTGTTAAATATAAAAGTGGGAATAAGAGAGGGAGGAGATGTACAATTTGGGACATGCTCAGTCAGACTTTCCCCAAATGGTGGAGGTAGAAAAGTGCCAGGGATTTCAACACAATCCCATCAAGGTGGCATGTACCAATGTCATCTTACTAGTCCAAGTGATCAATTTCAGTTCACAATTGATTACACTGATAGGTCTAAGAGTCAAAGGGATCACACAAACAAGAGTAGTGTCTGCGAATACTGATAGAATAAAAAAGGGAGAGAACGATCCAACATGGGAAGCAGGATACACAGCAGACTCAGAGAATGGCAGGTGTCCTAAACAGCACTCTGGCCTCAGAATCCGCCCTTAAGGCATTCGGATCTGGCTGAAATGCCCATGAGAGTATTTCAGGCCTGGAAAGCCAAAACACTCTGGCTAAATGAAAGATCTCTGTGAGTGAGATCCCACTGGAAAGAATGGGGCCATCAAAGAAGGAGGTACCTTTCTCTGAAAGAAGGAGAAAACTTCCACTTTGACTACAACCTTGTCTAAATATGATCAGAGTTGGTGAACTCAAAAGGCTTCCATATCCTTTGCAACTCATGACGAGAGCCTAGGGAGATTACTGACGCCATAAACAAGAGTGTGTCAAATTGTTAAGTCAACAACAGGAGTCACTGTGTACTTATTTCTCATGTGGGATCTGTCCTTAGTGTGTTGTCCATTGAAAAGTAATGCTATAACTAGTACTGAAACAGTATTTTACACTTTGTGTTTCTGTGTGGGTGCAAACTGATGAAATCTTTACTTAATATATACTGAATCGATCTTCTGTATATAAAGATAATTGAAAATGTATCTTGATGTGAATGGAATGGGAGAGGAAGCGGGAGATGGGAGGGGTCCAAGTGGGAGGGAAGTTATGGGGGGGAAAGCCATTGTAATCCATAAACTGTACTTTGGAAATTTATATTTACTAAATAAAAGTTAAAAAATTAAAAAAATAAATTCTTTGATGAATTTTCTGAAGGGAAGATCTTCTAAAATACAGCAATTCAAATCAGTAAAATTTAAAGTGTTACTAAGGAAAGTGTATTACTGGTAAATGGAGTCATTCAAAATATTCACATAAAATAAGGACTTTTGCAGAAATTGAAAAGTTTAAGATTTTGTTACCTTATATGAAAAACTGAGAGAAAAAAGTATAATAAATATATATATATACAATAACAATAAATTGACCTGAAATTTAATCTGGAAACTCATTTTTAAAATTTTATTTCAGTTATACAAGTTCCTCAACAGAAGAGACAAGGGCTGTAAACAATCATTAAATCTCAAAATGTCAGTTTAACTTGAATACATTATATTTCAGGTACTCTATTAGTTACTTCGGATCAAGAAAAACATGATATCTGTCTTTTTGGAACTCCTTATTTTACTAAGTATAATGTTTTTCAGTTGTGTCCATTTTGTTGCATAAGACAAGATTTCATTTTTTTTTCTACAACAGAGTAGTACTCCATAGTGTATATACACTATAATCTGGTCAACAGTTAACAGCCATCTGGGTTAATTCCATATCTTAGCTATTTTGAACTGTGCTGCAATGAACACAGAGTTACAGATACCTTTTCACATACTGATTTCTTTTGGTTTGGGTAAATTCCCTGGAGTGGTATGGCTAGATCATCATTTGGTAGGTCTATATTTAGATTTATGAGGTATCTTCCATACTGTCTTCCACAGTGACTGCACCAGTTTATATTCCCACCAACAGTGGACCAGGGGACTTATTCTCCCATATCCTCACCATTATTTGTCATTTGTTGATTTCTGTACAACTTATTCTAACTGGAGTGAAGTGAAACCACATTGTGGTTTTGATGCATTCCCTTAAAGTCTAGTGATCCTAAGAAATTTTCTAGTGTCTGTTGGCCATTTGAATTTCCTCTCTCGAAAAATGCCTGTTCAAGTTCTTTACTTATTTCTTAACAGATTGTTTATTTTCTTGTTGTGGAATTTTTGAGCTTTTTGTAGATTCTGAATGTTAACCCTTTATCTGTTGCATAGTTTGCAAATATTTTCTCCCATTTTATTGGTTGCCTCTTCACTTTGCTGTTTCTTTTACACTTCAGAAGTTTCTCAGCTTAATGTAATCTCATTTGTTAATTTTGGCTTTGACTGCCTGTGCTTCTGGAATCTTTTCCAAGAAGTCTGCCTATATGTATGTCTTGCACAGTTCCCCCAATGTTCTCTAGTAATTTGACAGGGCCATAAATTTAGGTCTCTGATTCATTTTGAATGAATTTTGTGTAAGGTGTTAGGTATGAGTCTTGTTTTATAGTTCTGCATGTGGAGATCCAGTTTCCCCAGCACGATTTGTAATTAAGTCTTGAAATCAAGTATTGTGATGCTTCCATCTTTGTTATTTTGTATAAGATTGCTTTAGCTTGTTGTGGTCTTCTGTGCTTCCCTACAAGTTTTAGCATCATTTTTTTCTAGATCTGGGAAGAATGTCATTGATATATTGATTGGGATCGCAAAGAGTGTGTAAATTGATTTTGATAGTATGAACATTTTGATGTTTTTAACAGTTTTTATGCTAAAGTCTGTTTTATCTGATATTAAGATGGCAACACCTGCTCTTTTTTGTTTTCCGTTAGCATGGAATATCTTTTTTCCATACGTTCACTTTCAGTCTGCATTTATCTTTGTTGGTGAGATGTGTTTCTTATAGGCAGCAAATAGATGGGTCTCTTTTAATAATCTATTCAGCCAGTCTCTATCTCTTAACTGAAGAGTTGAGGTCATTTATATCCAAGGTAGCTATTCATAAGAAAAGACTTTGCCCTGCCATTTTTCCATGAATATTCCTATTGTTTACTTTGGATTTCTTTTGCACTTTTCCTGGGGGATTTTCTGCTATCCCATTTTTTCATAATGATGACTATCTATCTGTGTTTCTGTGTGTAGCAAATCCTTAAGCATCTACTGTAAGGCTGGAAAAGTGGCAATAAATTATTTCAATTTCTGCTTGTTAAGGAAGGTCTTTATTTAACCTGCATTCATAAATGAGAGCTTTTCCAGTATTCTGGGTTGACAGTGTTTTTTCTTTTAAGACTTGGACTATATCTCACCATTCCCTTCTAGCTCTTAGGGTTTCTGTTGAGAAGTTATCTGAGTCCAATTGGAGATCCTCTGAAAGTAATCTGGTGTTTCTCTTGTACACATTTTAGAATCTTTTCTTTATGTTCTACTGTGGAATGTTTAAATACAATGTGTCATGGTGAATATCTTTTCTGGTCATGTCTGTTAAAAGTTCTGTGTGCTTCCTCTACTTGCACATCCCTTTCTTTCTCCAAATTGAGGAAGTTTTCTGTAATTATTTCAAGAAATTTGCTTTCTAGTCCATTATCTCTTTCCATACCTTCAGCAACTCCTGAAACCTCTATGTTGGTTATTTCTATTTTCCTTTTGTTTCGTTTTGTTTTTTATTTGGTTTGGATTTTTTATTTGTTTGTTTTGGTCTGAATGAGGTATTTCCACAGATTTGTCTTCTAGTTCAGATGTTCTTTCTTCTGCCACGCCAAGTCTGCTGTTAAGATTTTCTACCATGTTTTCTATTTGATCTATTGAATTCTTCAATTCAAATATTTCATTTTGATTTCTCTTTAAAATCTGTTTCATTAGAAACATTTCATTCATGTCATGTATGGTTTTATTCATTCATGTCATGTATGGTTTTTCTTTCATTCCTGGATTTGCTTCTGATTGCTCTTGAGTAATCCTTGGATTAATCTTTTGAATTCCATTTCTGGAATTTCCTCAATCTCTTCATCTTCACATTTTATTATGAAAAGTTTTGTATTCCTGGAGGGGGGAGGGTTCATGGTGTCTTCCTTATTCTTGTTTATTGAATTTCTACATTTGTTTTTGTGGAGTTTATTTTTGTTTTTTTTTTGTTGTTGTTGTTTTTTTCCTCTAATGGCTTTTACCTTTGAACTATTCCTCTGTAGCTTAGTGTAATGTCTGCAATTTTGGTGAATACCAAGAGATGTGTGATGGGTGTGACCAGGGAGCTCTGATCAGTGTTCCAGGATGGAGCAAGAATTGCTCCAGTTGGGCACGGAGGGTCTTAATGTCTGGGTGTTAGCACCCAGTGTGTTCCATGCCACAGTACAAACCACACAAATGATCTGTGTAGTCCTCACTGTGAGCAAAGTTTCTGCTGCAACAACCTGCTCTAGACAACCAAGGAGTTCTGAGTGTGTGGAGTGGCACCCAGTAATTGCCCAGAAACCCAGCTACACCCTGCAGCTTCTCAAATAACCATCGAATCCTTACAGCCTCGGCACAATAGACTCATAGTCTCTGGATACAGAGGTTTCTTTCCACCCTGCCATTGTGTCCAGTCAACAGAGAAGCAGACATTCCCTGAGACAGCTCCTCTTGGGCATCTTGATCATATGAGGCTGTGAGCAGCTCGTTGTCCTACATGGTTGCCCAGCCACCTCCTAGTCAGGCTCAGAGTCAGTGGAGACTGCAGACTGTTCACTCTGCTAGAATCTCTGGGTCACATGATTACACAAAAGCCACTTGTCAAATATTGCTTTCTCTCTGCTACTGCTGCTAGTACTGCCAGGAAGATGGCATCCTGTCTCAGTCAGTTGCTGTGCACTTGCACAAAGTCTTCCATAGCTCCTGCCCAAACCCAAAATGGCACAACCCTTTCTCAGTTGGATTGTGGGCAATGTTGTGGGGAAGTGTGGGTGAGGTAAATACTCTTCCACTTGGTCCACAGACAACTGCTATCCCCTTTGGCTCCAGTCCTGACTCACGCCACGCTCTCCCTCTGGCTATATCACCATGTGTTGCTGCAGTCTGGTCTCACCTCTGTCTGTAAGCTGCTGCCTGCTCCAGCTCTCAGCCTCTGCAGTTGTGCTTGGGTTCATGTGTGTGCTGTGTGTCTGCACCCTCCACACAGGTCCATGACATTCCTCTTACTCTTGTAGGATTTCCAGTGCAGGTTTCTCTCCAGTTCTCCCCTGAGAAAGCACTCCTTGCACTTTTTTTCTTGCTTTGTTTTGTTTTATTGCTTATCCCTAGGCTAGCACAATATGTCATTCCCTAATTCATTATCTTCTAATCCAGAAATTCTTAAGCATGGCCAATGTGAATCTGTTTCATTTTTTTTTTTTGACAGGCAGAGTTAGACAGTGAGAGAGAGACAGAGAGAACGGTCTTCCTTCCATTGGTTCACCCCACAAATGGCTGCTATGGGGAGTGAACTTGCAGATGCAAGACATTTCTCTGTAACTCTTTCAAATAAATAAAATAAATCTTTAAAAAACAAAGAGGATGTACAATTAACATATATGTGAAATGTGGTTATGAAAGCATTTCAGTAATAGGTAACTTTTTGTTCTTTGGTAACAACTTTCTAGTAAGTCCTTGAAATTAGAAATTATTTTTGCTTTGGATCATGTTATCTTTACTCCATAACATTTTTTATACATTTAATTTATTTATTTGAAAGTTAGAATTCTAGAGAGAACAAAGGCAAGAGCCAGAGTAAGAGAGAGAGGGAGAGAGGGAGAGAAGGGGAGAGAGAGAGAGAGAGAATCTTCCATCCACTAGTTCACTCCCAAATGGCCGCAACTACCAGGGCTGGACCATGCTGAATTCAGGAGCCAGGACCTTCATCCAGGTCTCCCAAGTAGGTACAGGGGCCCAAATACTCGGTAATCTTCCAGTGCTTTCCCAGGCACATCCGCAGGAAGGCAGATCAGAAGTGGAGCATCTAGGTCTCAAACCAACGCCCATGTGGGATGCTGGCACTGCAGGCAGAGGCTTTACCTGCTATATCACTGTGCCAGCCTGTATAACAATTAATTATAAAGCAAATAATAAGATGTTCTTGTAGAAAGAGGCAAGTCTTTTTTTTTTCTTTTAAGAATTATTTTGTTTGAGAGACAGCATTACAGAGAAAGGTAGAGCCAGAGAGAGGTCTTCTTCCATTCCAATGGTTCACTTCCCAAATAATCACAACGGCCACAGCTGAACTGATCTGAAGTCAGGAGCCAGGAGCTTCTTTCAGGTCTCCCACGCGGGTAGAGGGGCCCAAGGACTTGGGCCATCCTCTACTGCTTTCCTAGGCCATAGCAGAGAGTTGGATTGGAAGTAGGATGCCAGAACTGCAGACTGGGGCTTTAAACCACTGTGCCACAGCGCCAGCACCAGCAAGTAGTTTCTTGCTACAACAGATATGTAGTTCCTGTTAGAATCTGGGAAGAATCAAAACTTCCTAAATAGTTGAACTCCTTACAGAAATTGCTTCAATTCTATCCATTTTCCTGAGATTTATAGACTCTCAAAGCTGAAAAGAATTTTAACAGAAAAGGCTTTGATTGTATTTTCTAAGATTAATATTCATTTTATAAAATTTAATGTAAGATAAAATATTATTAGCATAGTATTACAGAATTGATGTGATAATTAAGTGTAACATAATTTTTCCAGATGTTGTTTCTTTCCAATGTCTACTTGAGTCTTTTTTTTTTTTTTTTGACAGGCAGAGTTGGACAGTGAGAGAGAGAGAGACAGAGAGAAAGGTCTTCCTTCCGTTGGTTCACACCCCCAAATGGCCAGTACAGCGGCGCACTGTGCCAATCCAAAGCCAGGAGCCAGGTGCTTCCTCCTGGTCTCCCATTCGGGTGCAGGGCCCAAGGACTTGGGCCATCCTCCACTGCCTTCCCAGGCCACAGCAGAGAGCTGGATGGGAAGAGGAGCAACCGGGACAGAATCTGGCACCCCACCGGGGACTAGAACCCGGAGTACCGGCGCCGCAGGTTGAGGATTAGCCAGATTAGCCAAGTGAATCGCAGTGCCTGCCTTTTTTTTTTTTTTTTTTTTTTGAGTCTTTAGAATATATTTTCCTGGTTGTTTGTTTGAGGGATGTTTTTTGGTTTTTTGTTTGTTTTGTTTTGTTTTGTTTTACCTGAGAGTGAATGAAGTATCTGCACTTTTTACAAATCCATTATTTGTTTGCTGTAACTGAGTACATCCATGAAAAAATAAGGAAAGAGTGAGCTGAGCATGTGGTGTGGCATGGTCTGAACTAATAACCATTCATAGAGAATAAAAAGTAAAATGAGCAGAGTAGTATAGATGAAAGTGACCCCATCTCAAAGTTGCCTAAATCTTGGTACATATGTTGATTCAGATGTATGCAAGGTATGCCGCCATCATTCTATCATAATTACTGCAAACTCATTTTGTATTTTCAAGAGTCTTTGAATTTGTTCCATAATAATGGTAAAATATAGAATATAAGAATATTTTGCCTCAAAATTCACTTAAATGTGTATCTATTTCTTCCAACTTCCCTATGATTTTTTTCTTTTAAAACAAAACTGGAATAATTCATTAGATGTCTCTTACATCCCTGGTTTGCCCAAGTAGTTAACAATACAATGCAGTTAGTATACTCAAATCTTTCACTATCTCTGCTTCTAAATTTTTAATGTAGATTTTATTTAGTGCTATAGTACATGGCATATTATACTTGAATATTACTGGTTTGACTTCATTTGATTATACATATTTATAACATATATACATATAACATATATAATATATGCATATGTAAATATAAGATATCCCATCACAATAATTAGAAATCAAAAATAAACCAGTTCTGAAGAACACATGAATAAAGAGCCAATTTCCTGTGAGAAAAAGAATATTAGAAATGGCAAAATAAGTTATGTTTACATTGATAGAGTTTAGTATACATCCATGCCCAGGGCTGGAAAACTTCAGGACTGTGATACTTTTTTTCATTATGAAAGCTAATTAACTTCTGTTCTGTGATATATGGTAAAACACTTACAATGTTCCAAAGCCTTCTTTTAAGATTGCTTCAGGCCTCAAACTTGACTTAATGATGCCTTGTGGAATAGCAACTCTGACCACAAATAGGGTTGGTAAGTTTGCTTGAGCAAGAAATCATAAGGAAAAAGAATAACAGAATATAGGATTACTGAATTGACTCGAAAGGTGTGAAATGGTACTGGGGATCCCATAATTTCTGAAACAATGCCTTGATTAGGTACTGCACGATTCATTTAATTACAATGAAAAGCCAATTTTAGAAAGTAAGGTGGGGATCACTTACATAAAGTTGATTTGTAAAATTTGTTCACAAAAATGAAAAGAACGTTTTAAAAAAAGGAATAATGTTTAAATAATGAATGTCAATTGAAGTAATTTTTAAAATCTTTCTCCCTCAACAGAAAGAGGAAAGAGAAAAATAATCAGTTTGGAGATAAGAAAGAAGCAAAACAAACAAGTTACATATTTTTATGACCTCCAAATGTTTAGTTTTCCTAACTTAGTTCTTGATAGAAGCGTATATGAAAATTAAGAGATAATTAAGTGAAATGTGATTTCTTGGTAAACTCTCCTTGTCTGCATCCAGACCTAAGCAAATGAAAAGAGTCTAATGTAATTCTTCTAAGTATTGAAGAATGAGATAATATAGGCTAAGTAAAATGTCAATTATTATGGCCAATTTATCAACTCTTTGTTTTTGTTGTTATTTATAAACTAAGAGGTTTAGAAAATAGTCAAACATATTTATTTGCATATTGTCTATTCTATAGCTATTTTTATGGTACAACAGTCAAGGAGTCACAACAGAGATTAGTAGGATTTGAAAAATTAAAAATATTTACTATATGATACTTTATAGAAAATGCTCACTGCTCCCAGGTCTAGAATATTAGGAAAATTTCTTGTAGAAAGCCAGCCTTTCAGAAATTACTTACGTGCTGGCATGAAAAAATTTAAACATTGAAGATACGCTGATAATTATTTATGGTAAATGTAACACAATGCTTTCATAAAGGCTTATGAAAAATCTATGAGATAGGTATTTATCTCACTCAACCATCAGTTAGTTAACTGGGGATCAGAGAAATTTAATTTGCAAAATGTTGTGTAGCCCAAACCTATGCTGTTGTGAGGATTTCGCATTGGACAAAGTGTGCCAAAATTAAGAAGACATAATTCTGTACAGATATAGCATTTATATACCTAGTACAATATCTGATAGAAGGCAATAACACATAGGTTACCCCAAAATCAGTATTACAGAGTTTGCAACTAAAGCATATTGAGAGAACGTGTCTTTACTTTGAACTAATTGGAAGATGGCATCTAGGCTACTGATATTCTTAATATATTATACCATGCTGAATCCAGTAGGTTAGAATATGAAACTAGATAAAGAAAATATAAATAGAGATTTAAATAAACAATGAATAGGATGTGTTTTGCTGTATTTCTTCCCATAGTAAAATGGTATCAGAGAATGAAGATAAAAGATAGCCCCATATTTTGCCACTTGGTTTTTCCAACCAATTGTATATGAAGGAACTTTGCATATCCTAATTTTTGTGGCAATATTAAAATGCAAATTTTGTGGTAACAAAATTCTCAGGTGTTAACCTGAGAATCTTGGTGAAGGGTGTGTACTTGAGCTGGTCTCCTTTTTATAATAAACAAATATGCCTTGCTTACATTTTAATGTTTTGAATCATATGATTCCATTTTAAATCCATAGGCCAAATATCTTTTGCAAATACAACCTTTTAGAGAGTATGATATACTTCTCATAAAAAAGCTAATCATTTTATCTTATTAGGCCTAAAGATCATTGTATATTAACATTATTATCATTTTTATGAATACTAATAAAAATTCTGGTCCATTTATATTATGTGTTGTATATACATATACTTTAACAACATAAGCATACTGCTAAAATAGTTTCTGACTATTTAATGACTTTACCATTTGAGGATTGTTTCTTTTCATTCAGTAAATTAGAAAATACCATTATATTATTATAAACAAATTAGTTAAATGTAAGAAGAAATGTGATATATTCTAAAAATTAATACAAAGTAGCAGCATAATAGGAGAATTCCTTCAAAGTGAGAATTTCATAGTGGGGTTGATATCTCATCTGAGTTTTAGAGAACAGGTAAGACGTAGGCTGAAGTAGAGAGAAGAAAGCAAGTTTATTTAGGGAAGAAAATTGCTTTGAAATAACCACATAGAATTTCCAGAAAGAGTCAGGGAAAATGAGTCTTAGAGAAGTCAGCCCAGGAATGCACATGTGGGGATATATTTCTGTGAAGAAGCTAAAAACAAGTATGTGTGGATAAGATCACTAAGAATGACTGCACTGGAAAAGATAAATGACTGCAGAATATTTGGGGAATACACATGTTAGGGAGAGAGAAGAAGTTGAGAAGACAGCAAGGGAAGCCAGAGAAGCATGGGAGCACTTTGTGAAGGAAAATTACAGAATTTCAAAGATGTGCTGCCAGGTTCGAATGCTCCAGAGAAGAACAAGAGGAGGAGGGATGTATAAGGGTGATTGACTTTGTCAACTATAACATTTTTGAAAACATATTTGAGAAAGTAAGAAAGCAGAGGGGTAAGTTCTACTCTTGAGAGAATTGAGGGCAGAGACAGAACATACAAACTTGTCCTTTGATGGTTTGTAGTAAACACAGAAACTGCTGTTTGGGAAAAAGTAAAGAGTTCTTAAAATTATCATCTAGTCTCAGTCTCTCTTTCTACCACCTCCTTCCCTCCCTCCTTCTCTATGTGGGGGAGGGGGGATGTGGGTGTGTTGGGACAAAGAGAAATTAATGAGGAAAACAGATATTAGAAAATATTGAAGAATGTATTTACTGTTTGAATTAATAGAGGTTGAAATAAAAATTATAAGAGCATATTAACCAAAACTAAAAAGAAACCAAACAGTTCTTTAAAATAATTGAGCCTGGACTGCATATGCTTGGTATTATATATATAGTAAGTTGTAGATATCTGGGAATCACAGGAGGAGTTTCCACTGTTATGTATTAGACTTAGAACATTTGGCCGGCACTGCGGCTCACTAGGCTAATCCTCCACCTGCAGCGCCAGTACTCCAGGTTCTAGTCCTGGTTGGGGCTCCAGATTCTGTCCTGGTTGCTCCTCTTCCAGTCCAGCTCTCTGCTGTGGCCCGGAAAGGCAGTGGAGGATGGCCCAAGTCCTTGGACCCTGCACCCACCCGCATAGGAGACCAAGAGGAAGTACCTGGCTCCTGGCTTCAGATTGGTGTAGCGCACCAGCCGCAGCAGCCATTTGGGGGAGTGAATCAACGGAAGGAAGACCTTTCACTGTATCTCTCACTGTCCAACTCTGCCTGTCAAAAAAGAAAAAAAAAGAATATTTGGAATACTTAAGATATTTTCATTTTGTATGTTCTTATTTAATAAATATAGCATTACTAATTATATGTTAAATTAATGACATTTGAGACATAAGAAGCTATTCTGAATGATTTTTTGGAAAGATAAATGTAACTTTACCCAAACTGTGTATTATATTTAAATTAAGCTGTGAGAAGCTTTCTAAGAGACTATCCCACACAATATTAAATAAAATGATGAAGAATTTTTGAGAGTAAACTAGAGATGAAAAAAGTATCTAAAAACAAAAATTGATTTAACAAAGAAAACAAGTAGTAAATTGGCTAGGTCTAGCCTCTTTGCTAAAATATTTCTTTGGAATATGGCCCAATTTCCTCTCACCAACAGTACATGTCACTTTCTACATTTCTCTCCCTTTAGTTCCCATCTTGTGCTAGGTTTGGTTACCTTTTTCTCTTGTAACCACTTAAAATTCTTCCCCATAGTCAAACCATCATTATCAAGTTACTTGGATTGTCTAGACTTGAAAAATGAGGTCATTTTCTACCTGATTTCAGGTCAAGAAAAGCCTAAACCGTCAAAACAGAAAGGCCCCTATGCTATCTTATGCAGAAAAATAGCTCTTATACTTTTGTAGGAGACCACAACAGTAAATTTATTCTCAGTTGTATTATATTATTTTGCCTTTGTAATTCATTCTACAATAATTGTTCAGTTTCTGAATACTTCTACTGAAACATGTCACATCCCTAGGCAGCTTCTTCCTATTTAGAAAGACACAATTAGGCAGAAATACACGAAAACAAAGGCCTAAATAAAAAGCTTCCTCAGGAGGAAACTGTGTGCTTTAACATTTTCTCTAAATCTTTCTAATCCTCTGGGTCACAAATTTACTTGGCTAACTCCTTGATTACTCTTAGCTCTATCCTCTTAGCATATACTTCAGATCCTCTGTCCAAGTCTATTTCCTCTTTTTGATAGCTCTTAACAAGTGCTTAGTTAACAGATTCCACTTTTTATCATATATATTTTAAATCAAGCGTTCCTCAATGGGCATCTTTGCCTCTAGCATCTGGCAATGACACCCCCTTCAACAAACCAGAGAAAAAAGGGATACATAGAAATTTCCTCACATCTTTTTAACCACTCGGAGATATTTCCATCCTTCCTCCCAGCCATTGACTTTCAAACGGAAAAGCAACACAACAAAAACAAAGCATACAAATGTATGTCAACAGTAAAATATGCAAAATCTCTTCCATTTAAGAACAGGTCTTCAAAGAAGGAGGTACCTTTCTCTGAAGGGAGGAGAGAACCTCCACTTTGACTATGACCTTGTCTAAACAAGATAAGAGTCGGAGAACTCAGAGGGCTTCCATAGCCTTGGAAACTCATGACTGGAGCATAGGGAGATTACTGATGCCATAGACAGGAGTGTCAATTGGTAAAGTCAACAACAGGAGTCACTGTGCACTTACTCCTCATGTAGGATCTCTGTCCTTAATGTGCTGTGCATTGAGATTTAATGCTATAACGAGTACTCAAACAATATATTTCACTTTGTGTTTCTATGGGGGTGCAAACTGTTGAAATCTTTACTTAATGCATACTAAACTGATCTTCTGTAAAAAAAAAAAAAAAAGAAATTATCAATTCCCAACTTGACTCTCACTGGGATTAAACGTGACAATAGGTCTGATCTGATTTAATCATCATTTAAAAAAAATCATCTATTATTTTTCACTTTATGTTTCTGTGTGGGAGCAAACTGTTGAAATCCTTACTTAAGGTATACTAAGCTGATCTTCTGTATATTAAGATAATTGAAAATGAATCTTGATGTGAATGGAAGGGGAGAGGGAGTGGGAAAGGGGAGGGTTGCGGGTGGGAGGGACGGTATGGGGGGGAAGCCATTGTAATCCATAAGTCGTACTTTGGAAATTTATATTTATACTCATTAAATAAAAGTTAAAAAAAGAAAAAAAAAGAAAAAAATCTCTTCCATTTAGGCATCAGGATTTCCAAATAATCATTTTATATATGCGACAGTTTGGTCTAAAACACATCTCAGTTTCATCATGTAATAATCCTGTAAGTGGAATGGTTCTGATACTAGATTTATATTAATACAGTAACTATTTCAGTAAGATGGGTGTACAGTAATAGAATGAGGTCATGCTAAGAGAAACCAAGTATGAAATAACAGAGGAAAATTAAATTGTGGATAGATCAAATTTATCATCCAGTAGTATTGTATTTTTACATATTCTACTTTCATTTTATGATTCACTGGGGCCTGTGAAATATCAGAATGAATGGTACATTTATGCCCATTGAGTAAAACATGGAGCATAATTTTATCATTTAGAATTATTGCACAAATTTATAGTTGTATGTCTTACTTTATGACATATCTTCAGTCAAGTCTATGATTTATTTGATGCTTGGTCTACCATATAACATCAAATTATAACATTGTTCCTATGAGGAAATATAAAATTTTTATAACAATCTGCTCTATGTTAAGGTTTCTAAGAATGCATCATGGTGACAATAAGAACTTCTCAAGGCAGTTTTATGAACTCTAGTTGGCAGAGATTTATGGTTAAAATAAAAAGTGCCCCTTGTGAATATTTCACAGCTTATGTAAACTAAATTTTTACATGTTGAGATACATCTGATTTCTTAATGTCAATCTTACAAAGCCATTTCAGGATGACCTCTCCGACAGATTCCATTCTGTGCTATTCTTCTAATTGGTCCCTAATTTGATAAAGGTACAGTCTGCTTTATTCTTTTAACATTTCCAATATATCCTGTGGTGTACTTTGTGCCACTGTGACCTTTCTCCAGAGTAACTATCAGTATTGTATTCTTAATATAAGGAGATTATAGTTTTGTTAAATCGAAAGAACTACAAACTATTGTTCATAGGAAAAACATTCTTCAACACATACATACACACACAAATAATCATGGTGGCTTATTCATAAACCCACAGTGGGAAGTAAAATGTTTTCAGGATGAAATAAGTTCCAAATTGTTTTGTTCTGTTCTACAGAAAGCCAAATCATTAAGCAAAATAATGAACCTGATTCATGAGGCAAAAGTTCAAACATGCTCATTACAGTGATCAAAATAGGATATTATTTTGAATATTTTTTAAAGAGCAGGATTATAGTAATTGTACTATTGTGATATACGAAATTAAGTTATTTAGAAAGCTTCAGATACAAAATTAATTATATTACTAAAGTCCTGTACTGAAGATATTTGTAGATGCTTAAGATATGTCTCAATAAAAAAAGTGTATAATTCTCACTCATAAAGAATTTTTGTCAGAAAATTTCTAAAAGTATATGTTAAAACAGTGATTAACAGAGGACAAAGGTATCATCATAAACAGTACATTCTACCTTCATTGGATTAATAGAGATAAGGTTATCAGCTAGAATCTTTCCTTATTTTGCTATAAAATCATTATTTATTTTCAAGATAACACCATTCTCAATTGGTTTAGCAAGCAAATCTTCTCAACCCTTTACATTAAACCATTACAGGAACAGACATTTAGGTTCTTTTACATGTGATATCTGAATTTCCATATCCATTGTGTCCATACTTACATAATGTAGAGACTGACAAACATAACAATGTGGTCTATTTTTCTGGATTTAAAAAAAAACTATAATTCCTAAAATAGTATAATAGACAATACCATCCAATGCTCAGTAGACATTTTTCAGGGGGTATAACCTAGAGTATTCCCATAAAAGTAGATGCTTCAACATAAATAATATTTTAGTCTCTCTGGAAGAATTGTTACAAACAGCGATAAATGTAGATACTTCATCAGGAAGTTTATCTACATAACTATACAAATGCTCTAGGCTTGAAATATCACATGTATTAATCATATGTTTGTTACTTATTCATAAACATTTATTAAATGATTACCATGTTATTAGCTACTGGAGATAGTATGACAAAAGAGGTATGTTCCTTTCCTTATTCAGTATGTACTGTTCAAGATATTTGAAACATGGCAACCTGTGTCATACAGTGATGAAACAATCACAAATCTATCACCTACACTAAAGTAGAGAATTGAAAATATAATGTCTGAACACTTAGATTTAAAAAGTATAGTTTTCTATACAAAATGTTGAAGGCTCAGACAGCTGTTAATATTGAAATATAATAAGCTGAACAACAAAAGAGAAAGCAAATTTTATAGAAAATACAGAATAAAAACCAGTTGTATTGTATCTGAAAATGTAATCACCAAATTTTACACTTTTTCTTATCATTAAGGCAGTGTGTGGGTATTTTCTCAACTAAGAAAAAGGGGTTTCCATAATTTGAAGGACATTGTAATGAAACAGCCTCTCCTGTCTAAAATGATCATGTCTACGAGGAGATAGATTTCTAAAGATATTGTTGGAGTGCATTTGGCAAATGCTGCTTGATGGAATCACATTTATGGGAAGCCCATGATGTTTCTAAAGGAATGTAATTGGGAAAAGGACACTACCTTGGACTAAAGTGGAATGAAAGTTCAAAAATGAACAACAACAAAAAAAAATCCATGCCATATTTTCCTACAGGCAGGAAGGAATATGGAAAAGCTAATAAAGTCACACATTTTCCAGTGTTATGTTCAGATTTCTCAAAGAATAAAACCAAAATGGACAAAAATCCAAAACAGAAGAGCCAAGATATTTGAAAAAATTGGTAATGGAACTACTAACAGAAATAATCAAAGTCTAATCACAAGCATTGGTACAGTTTGGGGTATATGCCAACATTTTCCAAGCTGGATTTCAGAATATCATTGAAACAATGATTGCTGCATAACTGTTGGTGATTTTTAAACAGGATATTCGTAGAATTTACTACAATAAGTGATTTTTTTTTGACAGGCAGAGTGGACAGTGAGAGAGAGACAGAGAGAAAGGTCTTCCTTTTGCTGTTGCTTCACCCTCCAATGGCCACCGCGGCCGGCACACCTCGCTGATCCGATGGCAGGAGCCAGGTGCTTATCCTGGTCTCCCATAAAGTGCAGGGCCCAAGGACTTGGGCCATCCTCCACTGCACTCCCTGGCCACAGCAGAGGGCTGGCCTGGAAGAGGGGCAACCGGGACAGAATCCGGCGCCCCGACCAGGACTAGAACCCAGTGTGCCGGCGCTGCAAGGCGGAGGATTAGCCTGGTGAGCCGCGGCGCCGGCTTACAGTAGGTAAGTAACACTCATTTTGCACCATTAAAGTCAAAGGTTGGGAAACAGATCACTTGTCCCTTTGGTCAAAAATTCTGCAGAAAATGATCAGCCACATACAAGGAATGACATGGATTTGAGGTTGATCACAGGATGCTAGATTATAAAGTTCTCAGGGCTCCCTTGATACAGACATCATATGTTCTAAGTTTCCTGGAGGTACCTGAACTCCCTTTATGTGCCTATCTGTGAGCCTTTGCTAATCCACAGAGTAGAGTGTTACTTCCTATTGCTCTTCTGATGTAGAAACTGCACACTACTAAACTCTCGCCCACAGAAACACTCTGCAAACTCCAGCCAGTCTAAACTTACCTGCACCCAGGAGTGTTATTTCCATGGAAACAATGTGCTTTAGGTTTCCAGCACCAGCAGTGTTGTGACTTCCTCGTCATGCCCACCTCAGTTCTCCTCTACCCTGGGTGATTGTTTTTCATGACCTTCTTACTATGGACTTTGTGTTCTTTTCGTGTGTTTCTCAACTGCAGTAGCATTCCGACTCCCACTGCATGCCCACATACCAGCTCACTTTCACGACAGGAAGGTTATTACCTAACTGCCAAGTGACTAGACCAATTATGATAGAGGCATTTTAGTATATGTCACAGTCATCCAGTAAACTGAAGCCACAGCCTCTCCATTAAGACTTGATCACTATTCTTGGAAGAATACACAGTCCTTTTAATTTTGCCTTCCTGTATGGACTTTCTCATTATCCTAGGGTTTCTCTCCTAATATAGTTTCATGATACTTTATATTATACTTCCATTTAAATAACTATGGTGTTTCATTTGAAATATTTATTTTATTTATTTTAAAGCAGAGAGAGAGAGAGAAATAGCCTTCTTCCATTTGTTGGTTCACTCTCCAAATGGATGCAACAGCTAGGGCTGGGCTAGGCTAAAGCCAGGAGCCTGGAACCCTACCTTTATCTCCCATGTGGGTGAAAGGAGCCCAAGAACTTGGGCTATCTTCTACTACCTTTCCAGGCACAATGCAGGAAGATGGATTAGGAGCACAGTAGCCTTCATTGCAAGCAGCAGCTTTACTTACTGTGCCACAATGCCAGCTCCCTAACTATAACATTTCTTTCTCTTCAGAGCAAAGACTGATAAACTCACTTTTGCTAGTGGAATATTAGGCTTCTTGCAAACAAAAGCTATTAAAGGAGTATTGTAGGCTTCCAATTTATTCCTTGTTTCCCTCTCATCAACACTAAAATATTCCAAGAAGCCTAGTCATATAAAGTGATAGGAGGCCGGCGCCGCGGCTCACTAGGCTAATCCTCCGCCTAGCGGCGCCGGCACACCGGGTTCTAGTCCCGGTCGGGGCGCCGGATTCTGTCCCGGTTGCCCCTCTTCCAGGCCAGCCCTCTGCTGTGGCCAGGGAGTGCAGTGGAGGATGGCCCAGGTGCTTGGGCCCTGCACCCCATGGGAGACCAGGAAAAGCACCTGGCTCCTGGCTCCTGCCATCGGATCAGCGCGGTGCGCCGGCCGCAGCGCGCCGACCGCGGCGGCCATTGGAGGGTGAACCAACGGCAAAAGGAAGACCTTTCTCTCTGTCTCTCTCTCTCACTGTCCACTCTGCCTGTCAAAAAAAAAAATAAATAAATAAAAAATAAAGTGATAGGAGACACATGTGAGCATGAAAAAACACATGGAGATCAGTCTTCAGACAACTTATGAGGGGTCTGAGTTCAACTCAGCAGAATTGTCAAAGTCACTAACAGAAGATTACAGACACCTCAATGAATCTAGATTTGATCAAAATGTTTGCCCCATCCCTAAACTTGTAAGAAATATTTCCTTACGGTTTAGAGCTACTAAGTTTGATTTATTTATTATGCAAAAATATCATGCTAAAAAGATAACTGACACAGTCAACAAAGTCAATAATCAAACTAGAATTAGAAAAAAACAGTGTAAACAAAACTCAATATGAAATAAAGTGTCCAACTTTACCTGTTTTGATCTAATGTAAAAGATCAAGAAACCATTGAGCAAAAGATAGACTCTATGAAATGGTAAAAGAAAAAAACTGAACAGCCACTGCATTAAATATTATCAAAACAAACAGAAAATTACTCAGCACAATACTGATCAGCAAAATGAAAACTAAAAGTACAATATAATACAATTGCACGTGTGCTATAATGGTTAAAATCAAAGAAGGCAAAATAGTAGGCTTCCGTTTATCTATTGCCACAGAATGAACTATCTTCAAACTTAACAGGAAGCTTTAATTTTCTATCTTAACTATTTTTTTCTCATTAAAAATCTTTAATTTATTTCAACATCAGTTTTGAAGAATCCATCAGCTTTACATTACTGATTCTACTGTGTGGCATTAATGGAAATCATCGATGGCATTTAAAACTGTCCAAGGGCCAGGAACGTGGCACTGCAGTTTAAGCCACTACTTGCAATGCCAGCATCACTTATCTGAGCATAGGCTCATATCCTGGCTGCTCAACTTTCCATCCAGCTCCCTACCAATGCACTCAGGAAAGCAGCTCAAGATGGCCCAAGTACTTGTGCCACTGCCACTCCTGTGGAAGACCCAGATGGAATTCCAGACTTCTTGCTTTGACCTGGCCCAGCCCAGCTGTTGATGACATTTGGCGAATAAACCAGCAGATGGAAAATCTCTTTCTCTCCCTGTCTCATCCACATTCTGTCACTCTGCCTTTCAAATAAACAAAACAAAACTTAAAAAAAGAAAACACTAGTCTAGTAGCTGCGAGATATTGAAGGCAACTTCACTCATGTTACTAGCATCTAAAATATTTGTTTTAAGATAAGAATTCACTGAGGATTTCAACTAGACCTCTCTAGCAACGTAGTCTCAAGGTGATCATACTGCTTGTGGTTATTCACAGCTGAAAATGAGGGGCTTTCTGGAGAACCAAAGAGAAGCTTATTTGGCTTGGAAAATCGAGAATGTCACTGCACTTACAGTCTGTTGGTCAAGGAATTCATAGTTTAGCCCTTAGTCAATCAAAGGCAGTTAGCCTTCCCTTCTCATCAACAGAATGGGCGAACAGTTGTTAACTGTTAATCCACACAAACACAAGCATTTTTGAAAGGGTATACATGTTCTAGATGAGAATATAAAATGGTGCATTCAGTTTTGAAATTGATTTGACAATATCCTCCAAATCTAATACATGTATTCCAACACCTAGCAGTTATACTCCTTGGTGATTACATAAATATAAACCTATGTACTTAAAAAGATATGAAGTAACATGATAATTGCAGGCTATTTACAACCAAATAGGAAAATATAGGCATATCCTTTAAAAGTAAACTGGCAAAAAAAAAGGAAAATTGCTAAAGAGTATGTAAAAGACCAGAATAGTTTCCTATCCAACATTCTCTTTTTAAAATAAGACTTTGATAAAGTTTGATAACTTTATTATCCAGAGATGGAATATATATTATCCTTCCTCCCTTGAATCTGGGCAGAGTGGTGATTACTTCTAAAGGGATCCTATCTGACTTCTAAAGATCAGTCCTGAAGTGATAGAAAGTTCCTATCCAATGGTCTTCAGATGTTCACTCTTAGAATCCAGGCACTAAGCCATCAAGAAGCCCAGGAAGGTCATTCAAAGATCAACCTGGAGAGGAACTGAATGCTGGGTGAGCCTACAGCTCAACATGCAGACCATGTGAGCAAAGGACCTTGAAATTTAATCCCCAAGTCCCTCATCGACCTCATTCTAGCTGACACAAAGAAGAGCTGAGATTGCCCAGCTTAATCTTGTGCATATTACAAGTTTATAAGCAAAATACAAAACTGGGGCCAGCACTGTGGTATAGAGGGTTAAAGCTCTGGCTTGCAGCACCTGCAAATTATGTGGGTGCTGGTTTAAGTCTCTCGGCTGCTCCACTTCTGATCCAGCTCTCTGCTGTGGCCTGGGAAAGCAGTAGAAGATGGCCCAAGTCCTTGGGCCCCTGCACCCACATGGAAGACCTGGAAGAAGCTCCTGGCTCCTGGATTCAGGTTGGCTAAGCTCTGGCCATTACAATCATTTGGGGAGTGAACCAGCGGATGGAAGACATCACTCTCTGGCTCTACATCTCTCTATAACTCTTTCAAATAAATAAAATAAATCTTAAAAAACATAACTGGCATTGATTTAAGTCATCATATTTGAGGTGTTTTTTATGCCTAAATAATTAATGACTTGAACAGAATATGGTATCAGAAATTAGGGCCTAAATCTGAGACACTGATATTAGGGCAAGAACACAGGAAAAAGCCTAAATGCTATCCTGAGAATACAGGCAGTAAAATAATAAAATGACCCATAGAAGCCATAAAGGAGGCTAAATTTCATTGGAAGTAGGGAGAAAGGGCACATATGCTATATGGAGGTAGAATTGCTGGAAAACAGTGTAATCTACAAAAATGGAGAAAATATGAAATGTGGTCATTGAATTTGATGACCTAGCTAAGGAGCTTTTCAGGTAGGATTTATAAAGTACCATCTGGCATCTTCTCACTGTCTAAGGTCAAATGTGAGAAGAGAGACATGGCATAAGGAAGTATTTAAACTGTAAAAAATCAGAACATACTGGGCAATAAAACAAAATTGTTTCTCATTTCTAACCAATCCTCATGGCAAAATATTTTCAAATTACCTAAGATTGAATCTCAGGATTATAACATCCTATATTAAGACACAAGAAATATTTAAAGGAGTGATACAGAAAATATTTCAAACATCATAAAAGACCTAAAATTATTCTCAGGGAGAGCCTTTCAGACTCTCTTCATGAAACAATAGAGCTTAGGACTTCTCAGAATCTTATGGGCCTTGTTCAACAGTAAGACTATAAAGATAAAAAGGCAAAAAAGATCTTATTACTGTAGGTTTTAATCTAATTGTATAGAATATTACTATCTAACTCTGTGTCTGTCTATATTTGTGTGTGTCCTATAGATCACATGTAAAAATTACATGCACAAATGTATGATTATTCCTTTAGGCTACTGTGTCACGTATAGAAGTTTATAGCATAGCAGTAGTTGAAACTCTATGGGATAATATTATAGCATTGTGCTACATTTATACAAAGCAATACCATATGGCAATAAAGATGAAGAACATGATAGATACAAAAATTTATGCATAAATCTTAAAAGGACAACAAAGGGGATATATTATGCATGATTTAATTAATAAGGTTTGGAAGTAGACAAAAACTGGTCTTTCAAAGTTTAGGATTAATAATAATGGCTCACAAAGATGTGAAAAT
The DNA here is from genome assembly GCF_051225735.1 of Oryctolagus cuniculus. Taxonomy (NCBI): domain Eukaryota; kingdom Metazoa; phylum Chordata; class Mammalia; order Lagomorpha; family Leporidae; genus Oryctolagus; species Oryctolagus cuniculus. The sequence goes on along the minus strand of NC_142868.1, from coordinate 60,160,926 downwards.
TGCTGTTGAGTGCCAGATGAATTTCTATTCTATTCTTTTCTATTCTATTCATTTCATTATCTGAGAAATGTTTATCAGAATGTTTTTATTTTTTAAAAATTTATCAGGTCTCATAGTTATTTGTGCCTTTTCTGTACATAAATTATACCTGTACCTGTCAGGATTCAGTGCTAAAAAAAGGGAAATCAATGGTCCTTGCCCTGTCTGGTGGAACATAAAAGTATCACCGGGCATTACATTTTAAAAATAAAACAGCATAGGCCAGGATGCAGTTGTAGCCACTAAAAATAATAGTAGGAGAATTTGTCATTAACAAACTAATAGTAGAGAAAATTGAATATTCTAATAAACACAATAATAATACAAATAATATCAAGGGAAAAAGGGAATAGCAGCAATGACAAACAGAACGATGGAAAACTTAAAAACATAAATGCAAGTATACTAGTAATTCCCCTAATCTAAGTGGTTTAAATTAGGAGGAATTAACATATAATGTATCAAAAGTAAAAACAGCTTCTCTATTAATCCTGGCACAAGTTTATGGTGGCTAATGTGTGTTCCATAACTAAAATGCCTGTGGTGGCAGGGGAGGAAGGCACCATGCAGTCAGTGATAGTTGTGAAGAGGCTGAGCTTCCCTGCTACTGTCTCTGGGTTTGAATCCATTGCTTTGATTTCATTTGCCTTAAAACTAGTGACTCTGAAGAAATATTTGCAAATTATGCAACCAATAAGGATTAATAATTAGAATCTACAAAGAGATCAAGAAACTCCACAACAACAAAACAAACAACCCACTTAAGAGATGGGCCAAGGACCTCAATAGACATTTTTCAAAAGGGGAAATCCAAATGGCCAACAGACACATGAAAAATGTTCAGGATCACTAGCAATCAGGGAAATGCAAATTAAAATCACAATGAAGTTTCACCTCACCCCAGTTAGAATGGCTTACATACAGAAATCAACTAACAACAGATGCTGGTGAGAATGTTGGTGGGAATGCAAACTGGTCAAGCCACTATGGAAGTCAGTCTGGAAATTCCCCAGAAACCTGAAGATAACCCTACCATACAACCCAGCCATCCCACTCCTTGGAATTTACCCAAAGGAAATTAAATTGGCAAACAAAAGAACGGTCTGCACCTTAATGTTTATTGTAGCTCAATTCACAATAGCTAAGACCTGGAATCAACCTAAATGCCCATCAGCAGTAGACTGGATAAAGAAATTATGCAACATGTACTCTATAGAATACTATACACCGGTGCCCCGGCTCACTAGGCTAATCCTCCGCCTTGCAGGTCAGGGCACTGGATTCTGTCCTGGTTGCCCCTCTTCCAGGCCAGCTCTCTGCTGTGGCCAGGGAGTGCAGTGGAGGATGGCCCAAGTGCTTGGGCCCTGAACGCCATGGGAGACCAGGAGAAATACCTGGCTCCTACCATCGGATCAGTGCAGTGCGCTGGCCGCGGTGGCCACTGGAGGGTGAACCAACGGCAAAGGAAGATCTTTCTCTCTGTCTCTCTCACTGTCCACTCTGCCTGTAAAAAAAAAAAAAAAAAAAAAAAAAAAAAAAAAAAAAGAATACAGCATCAAAAAATGAAATCTTGTCACTTGCAACAAAATGGAGGAATCTGGAAAACATCACGCTGAGTGAATTAAGCCAGTCCCAAAGGGACAAATATCATATGTTCTCCCTGATTGGTGACAACTAACTGAGCACTCAATAGGAAACCTGCTGAAGTGAAATGGACACTATGAGAAACAGTGACTTGATCAACCCTTGTCCGACTGTCGAGGAATAACTAACTAGCGTAGTCATTTAAATTTAACTGAAAAGGATCCCTGTTAAATACAAGAGTGAGAATAAGAGAGGGAGGAGAAGAGGGAGGAGATGCACAGTTCGGCACATGCTCACTTGGACTTACCCCTAAAGTATATAGCTAGAAACATGCCAGGGGATTCCAATTCAATCCCATCAAGGTGGCATGTACCAATGCCATCTCACTAGTCCAAGTGATCAATTTCAATTCACAATTGATCATGATGAAAGGACTAAGAGTCAAAGGGAGCACATAAATAAGACCAGTGTCTGCTAATAATAATTGATAGAATTAAAAAAGGAGAGAATGATCCTACAAGGGAAGCGGGATACATAGCACACTCATAGAATGGCAAAAGCCCTAATCAGCACTCTGGCCTCAGAATCAGCCCTTAAGGCATTTAAATCTGGCTAAAAAGCCCATGAGAGTTTCGCTTCTCAGCTGTGGAAAGCCAAGACATTGTGGCAAAAAAAAAAAAAAAAAAAAAATGACCTAAATGAATGATCCCTGTGAGTGAGATCCCAGGGGAAAGAACGGGTCATCAAAGAAGGAGGTATCTTTCTCTGAAGGGAGGAGAGAACTTTCATTTTGAATATGGCCTTGTCTAAATAAGACCGGAGTTGGCAAACTCAAGAGGCTTCCATAGCCTTGGAAGCTCATGACAAGAGCCTTGGGTGATTGCTGAAGTCATAAATAAGAGTGTCAATTGTTAAACCAACAACGGGAGTCACTGTGGACCTGCTCCTCATGTAGGACCTCTGCCCTTAATGTGTTGTACTATGAGAATTAATAGTAAAACTACTACTCAAACAGTACTCTATACTTTGTGTGTCTTTGTGTGTGCAGTCTGTTGAAATCTTTACTTAATATATACTAAGTTGATCTTCTGTATATAAAGGTTATTGAAAATGAATCATGATGAAAAATGTGATGGGAGAGGGAGGGGGAGATGGGATGGTTGAGGGTGGGAGGGAGGTTATGGGGGAAAAGCCACTATAATTCAAAAGTTGTACTTTGGAAATTTATATTTATTAAATAAAAGTTGAAAAGAAAGAAAATAAACACAAGATTAAGCAAAAATAAAATAAAATAAAATAACTAGTGACTCTGATCACTTTACACTTCCATTTTCCTCATCCCTCTAATAGATACAATATCTACATTATAAGTTTTTCAGAGGATTAACTGAAGGAAGTCCTTAGAAAACTTCCAGGTAGCTGTAACAACAGGTAGCACAAAGTTATTTTTCACTATTATTTCTGTACATAAATAGTTTCTAGGCTTACCAGATGTAAGCATAGCATCAAGTCATGCATGTATGGTTTTGATTTGTGTCTCATTGTCTACATATCCTCATCAAGGAATTTTTCTTTTTCTTTCTTTCCTTTAAATGTAGACAGAGCTCATGTTGCTATATTTCATAGGTTCTTTCATGCTTGTACTGGAATAACATAGTGAGTATGAATAATTCTTGGGTCACATTTACATTCCCTCAGTACTTTGAAGACAGTGCAACATTGTTTTGTGATTTTAACTGTAACAATGGAGAAGTCAGAGACCAATCTAATTTTTTACTGCCTTTTAGATATATTTATTGGTCTGATTGTAAAAAAAATTTTTCTTTATCCTTGAGGTTCAATAGCTTGATATCAGACCATATGCAGTCTTTACTAGAACATTGGCTTTTGTGAAATTCCTGTTAGCAGGGTTCACTTTACTTAATTTAGAGCTATATCCCATTCACACAGAAGGATACTATTGTATGTTAGTTCATTTCTTCAATCCAATATGTAGGACTATAGTCTTTAATTTGTTAGAGAGAATCAATACCGTTGAATTTAACATAGTTTACCATTTTCTAGCTGTAATTGCTTGCATTCCTCATCAACGCTAGGGAATGGAAAACCAGGTTATCAGGGAAAAGAAAAAAAATATTTCGGAATGTTGATAGTAATTTCTCAGAATTTTACAATTTTATGGGATGGTTTCTCATGGAATAGAGCAGGTTGAAGAATTCATTCCCTTTAGCTTCTCCTATAGGGGTCAATGAAATGAATCTTGTTTCAATCCTTGGCTTTTGGTGCTGAACATCGTTTGATTAGGTCCAATCTCTTCATTTTATTGGTAGAACTCCTTTGTTTTTCTCTCTGGTTGTCATTTGCTCTTTAGTTTTTTGTAATTATTATCAATTTAATTGTGATTTGGGGGAGGAAATTCTATGTTGATGTCTGAACCTACCACCTTGATATTTGCATTTTTATATACAGTTATCCAAGAAGGAAATTAAGGATAAACATTTTTAAAGGAGTATTTGAAGAGAAGATAGACATAAAGAGACTTAGATGAAAAGAAAAACTTCTAAGAGGTTGTCTATAAAGAACCCTCAAGAGAAATATTATTCTTCCTTAATAAGATCTGAAGGAATATGACAAAAATATTTTATTGAATTGAATGAGTATGAATGAGGCAAGATTTATGGGCATTTTGCACAATCACATGAAATTATCACGTTGGTGATTGCTAATCTTATCTCTTACTAAATGTATATAAGCCACTATTTTCCAAAGTATACTATATATAGTAGGTAAATTTAATGTGGCCTAAAGTGACACTATAAATGACTATAATAAAATTTATAAGCAACTTGCAAATCTGCCAGAAGACAGTTGAAATATTAAATAGCAAAAAAACACTGCAAAGAACATTTAAAAACTATGATTATAAGTGTAAAAAAGCCTCCACAATAAAAGTAAAAAAGAAGTCATAAAGTGTTAGAAATTTTAATTACGTATTGATCCTTGTACCAATGTGTATTTAAGGTGTTTTCTTATTATAATTTTGAAAATGCTCATTGTTAATATTCATCATTCTGAAAAATGTCAACCATGAAATCCTTTAAACTCTATTTTTCTTTACAAAATGTTACTTGACTCTGTAAAAGGAAAAACTTACAGAGAAATTCTTAAAATTATAGACCTAAAAAGATCTGTAGAGATTATATATTATAAATTGTTTAATTTTATAGATATTAAAAGAGTTTCACAGATGTTATGCTGTAAGCTTCCTGCTTAGATGTATAACTATAAACGGAAGGGAGAAAAGGAACCATTTACACAGGGGAGGGAATAAATACACATATTCAAATTTTTAAAGAAATCATGACCTCTATATTTTATGTTCCTAGAATAAGAACACAGTGCTCTTGAATAAATGTAATTTGTTTCAAAATTATAGTATTATTTTAAAATGTTTCTTAAACCATATAAATTAATTATACTATTTATGAAAAATTAATAAGTGCTTATAATATTTATCTAATCCCTGGTCTTCAGCTTTCTAGATGGTTTGTGATTATAAAAAGCCCCTTGAATCCAGACAAGAATTAGCACATATGAAGAGCTAGAATGAGGACACAGTATGTGTTATATGGTTTTCATTTCATTAAATCTTTTTTTTAACTTTTATTTAATGAATATAAATTTCCAAAGTACAGCTTATGGATTACAATGGCTTCCCCCCCCATAACGTCCCTCCCACCCACAACCTTCCCCTTTCCCACTCCCTCTCCCATTCCATTCACATCAAGATTCATTTTCGATTCTCTTTATATACAGAAGATCAGTTTAGCATACATTAAGTAAAGATTTCAACAGTTTGCTCCCACACAGAAACATAAAGTGAAAAATACTGTTTGAGTACTAGTTATAACATTAAATCTCAATGTACAGCACACTAAGGACAGAGATCCTACATGAGGAGTAAGTGCACAGTGACTCCTGTTGTTGACTTAACAAATTGACACTCTTGTTTATGGCCTCAGTAATCACCCTAGGCTCTTGTCATGAGCTGCCAAGGCTATGGAAGCCCCCTGAGTTCACCGACTCTGATCATATTTAGATTATTGTTATAGGTTTCCTAATTTATTGTTAATTATTGCTCATCTGTTATATAAAACGAGGTTATAGACACTAACAGTCTTAATACAGAATTGAAGAGGAGGAAACTCACATAGATTAAATTCAAATAATGGAGTTGACTATTTGGGTAAATCTTCAAATTATGACCATTAGAATGGTCAAGACCAAATGACTGATAACATGAAGTCAATATATAGAGAATCTGACTACCAAAAGAAAAGTAGATACTGGGAATCCATTCATGTGTTTGTCTCTCTATGATAACTGTAGGGTGTCTGAAGTTGAAACCAAACAGGAAATTACAAGAGTACCTCCAAGTGTTTACCTTGACCACAATGTTTCATTGAATTATCATATTATTGAATTAACATATTCATTGAATATGTTTGTCTCTTTGAATTTCAGATGGCAAGGTCTAATCTAAGAATTTTCAAAATGAAAAAGAGAAAGTTAAATATGATCTTCACTTTGTTTTTTGTTTGTTTATTTTTAGTTTTTTCACTTTACTTGAAAGGCAGAGAGAGAGAGAGAAAGGAAGAGTTCTTTCAGGTGTTGGTTTCTACCCCCAAATGCCTATGAGAGACAGCTGGGCCAGACAGAAATCAGGAGCCAGAAACTCAGTCTTGGTCTCCTGTGTAGGTGGCAGGAACCCAAGTACTTCTGCCATCATTTACTGTCTCCCAAGGTGTGAATTAGCAAGCGATTGGATGAAAGCAGTGGAACCAAGAATTGAACCAGGTGTCTTACCTCTGTCAAATGACCCTATCAATTTTGATATTTTTTAAACACAGAACTAAGTTTATTTTAAGATTAAAGATGGACAGCGCTGTGGCTCACTTGGCTAATCCTCCGCCTGTGGCATGGGTACTCTGGGTTCTAGACCTGGTTGGGGCGCTGGATTCTTTCCCGGTTGCTCCTCTTCCAGTCCAGCTCTCTGCTGTGGCCCAGGAGGGCAGTGGAGGATGGCCCAAGTGCTTGGGCCCTGCATCCGCATGGGAGACCAGGAAGGGGCACCTGGCTCCTGGCTTTGGATTGGCACAGCACGCCAGCTGTGGCAGCAATTTGGGGGGTGAACCAATGGAAAAGGAAGACCTTTCTCTCTGTCTCTCTCTCTCTCTTTCACTGTCTAACTCTGCCTGTCAAAAAAAAAAAGATTAAAGAAAGAAGAATGTGAAAAGACTTTTGGTCACTAATTAAAATATAAGTGGCAAATCACTAATAATAAAAATGTGCCTTATAGGTGCATGGATTTCTGGAATTTCAATTCTGTTCCATTGATCTGCAACCATTTTTTTTTCAGGATCAGGCTGTTTTGATTATAGCTGCCCTGTAGTATGTCTTGAAATGAAATTTTGTATTGTGATGCCTCTGGCTTTGCTTTTGTTGTGTAAGATTGTTTCAGCTATTTTGGGTCTCTTACATTTACATATGAATTTTAGCATCATTTTTTTAGATCTGAGAATAATGTCTATGATATTTTGTTTGGAATCACATTGAATCTATAAATTTCATTTGGTAGTATGGACATTTTGATGATATTCTTCCAATACAAGAATATGAAAGATTTTTCCATTTATTATGTCTTCTATTTCTTACTTTAATGTTTTATAATTACATTTATTCCATGATATTTAAATTTTTGGACATACTGTGACTGGGATTGACCTTAGAAGTTCTTTGTCAGCTGTGGCATTGTCTGTGTATAAAAAGGCTATTGATTTTTCTGTATTGATTTTATATCTTACCACTTTACCGAACTCTATCATGAGTTCCAATAGTCTCTTATTGGAGTATTTGGATCCCCTATACATAGAATCATGTCATCTGCAAATAGGGATAGTTTGACTTCTTCCTTCCTTACTTGTATCCCTTTGGTTTCTTTTTCTTGCCTAATGACTCTGGCTAAAACTTCCAGGACTGTATTGAATAGCAATAGTGAGAATGGGCGTCATTGTGTGGTTCCAGATCTTAAAGTCTATGTATTGGAGTCTTTGGCTTCCTTTAGATCTATTAACATTTGTTTTAAATACCCAAGCACCCTTGCATTGAGTACATACACATTTATTATAGTCACATCTTCCTAATAATAATTACATTATAATTAATAATAATTGCATTATCCCTTTCTTTGTCTCTTTTAATATTTTTTTGTGTTAAAGTCTATTTTGTATATTAGGATAGCTACACCTGCTCATTTCTGCTTTCCATTAGCAAGAAATATATTTTTCCATTCTTTAACTTTCAGTCTGCATGTATCTTGGTTGGTGAGGTGTGTTTCTTGTAGACAGCAAATACATGGGTCTTATTTCTCAATCTGCTCAGGCAGCCTGTATCTGTCTTTGACAAAGGAGCCTTAAACAATCCCTGGAGCAAGGACAATCTCTTCAACAATGGTGCTGGGAAAACAGGATATTCACATGCAGAAGTATGAAACAAGACCCCTACCTTACACTTTACACAAACATCTACTCAAAATGGATAAAGGACCTAAATCTACAATATGATACCATCAAATTACTAGAGAACACTGGGGAAGCTATACAAGACATACATATAGGCAAATTTCTTGGAAAAGCCCCTAGAAGCACAATCAAAACCAAAATTGACAAATGGGATTATATCAAGCTGAGAAGGTTCTGTACTGCAAAAGAAATACTCAGCAATGATAGAATGAGAAAACATATGTAAACTATGCGACTGATAAAGGATTAATATCCAGAATCTATAAAGAGCTCAAAAAATTCAGCTACAACAAAACAAACAATCCAGTTAAGAAATGGGCAAAGGACTTGAACAGGCATTTTTCAAAAGAAAAAATTCAAATGGCCAAAAGACACATGAAAAAAGGCTCAGGATCAATAGCGATCAGGGATATGCAAATTAAAACTGCAATCAGGTTTCACCTCACCCCAGTTGCAATGACTCTCATACAGAAATTAAGAAACAACAAATGCTGATGAGGATGTGGGGAAAAAGGTAAACTCATCCACTGTTGGTGAAAATGTAAACTAACGCAGCCACTCTGGAAGACAGTATGGCAATATCTCATAAATCTGAAAACAGATCTACCATATGACCCCAAATTATAAGAGTTATCTGTACCCCCATGTTCAGTGCAGCTCAATTCATAATACCTAGATATAGAATCAACCCAAATGTCCATCAACTGATGACTGGATAAAAAAATTATATATATATATATATATATATATACACACACACACACACATGCACATACTATAGAATACTAATCAGTGGTTAAAAAAATGAAATCCCATCTTTTGCAAAAAAAATTATACAATTGGAAACCATTATACTTAGTGAAATAAGCCAGTCCCACAAAGACAAATACCATATGTTTTCCATGATCTGTGATAACAGAGTTCCAAAATGTGAAATTGTCATTATGAGATGCGATTATTGTTTACAGACCTTGTCTCTATTGTTGAGGAACAGTGTCTTTTTCTTCATACTATTTGTTGAACACCTTATAGTGTAGGGTTAATTTTATGAGTAGAAAGTAAACTGAAAATAGATCTTTACAAACATTAAGAGTGGGAACAGGAGAGTGAGGAGGAAAAAGGGTGGAGTATGGGCGGTAGGGGGGATAGGGTGGGCAGTATCACTATGTTCCTTAATCTGTATATATGAAACACATAAAATTTGTATATTTCAAAAAAATTTTAAAAAGAAATATGCCTTTATCATTAAACAAAAATGATGCTAACAAAAATAAAGTTCAAAAGACTAATTGAAGAATAGCTTTAGAAAAATATGAAAATGGAAGAAAATAATTAGATTTTAAAATGTTAAAAATATAAAAATGTTTTTTCTGCTTGGCTGATGGTGACGGGCACAGCTTTTACATATGTGCAGAGAAACCTGACTCTTGGGAGTGGGGGTGGGTGAAAGAACAGGAGGTTAGGACCTAGTTACTGTGTGGAGCTAATGAACTGAGACTGTGAGGAAAAAAAAAAAAAAAAAAAAAAACGCTGTGTGAGAGAGAACTCATGGAGTTCATGTGAGTAATCTCCAGAGACATTACAAACTTGGTAACCTTGGCAACCCGGTAGGAGACAGCAGGAGAATTTGAGCTTACACTGATGACAGCACAGATCCTTTGTGTGGTCCTTGGGACAGAGCAGACGAATATTATACCCCCAGGAGCCAGAGATCAGACACTGAGTGCCTTCAATTCCGCTCAGCTGTGTGGAATTACTTCCTTTCTGAATTAAAAAAAGAGAGAGAGAGAGAGATTTACCATGCCTCATGTAGGATCTCTGTCCTTAATGTGTTGTCCAATGTGAATTAATGCTATAACTAGTACTCAAACAGTATTTTACACTTTATGTTTCTGTGTGGGTGCAAACTGTTGAAATCTTTACTTAATATATAGAAAACTGATCTTCTGTATATAAAGAGAATTGAAAATGAATCTTGATGTGAATGGAATGGGAGAGAGAGAGGGAGATGGGAGGGTTGCGGGTGGGAGGGATGTTATGGGGGGGGGGAGCCATTGTAATCCATAAGCTGTACTTTGGAAATTTATATTCATTAAATAAAACTTAAAAAATATAAAAATGTTTCAGCATTAGTAACAAAAGACCAATGAAATTTTTAATGGACTATATTTTTAAAAACTTACAAATGGACTACTACAAAAGAAATCACATTCATTTAAATGTCATTTGGGTGTTCTTTATGTGTTTAATCTCTGCTGGGTGATAATCACAAATATTTGATTTCTCTCTAAGCTGTGCCTATCATGAAAAATGTTTAATTTATTTTCAAATTAACTCCCTTTAGAATACTTGTTCATATCCTATTTCCTTTCCCCAAAAGATATCTCACTGAACTTGGGTGGCTATTTTTGCTAAATTACATATCTCCTTAGATACAGTTTATTTATTTCTAAATCGTTTTTCTCTAGGGTAATATATGGAACATTTGTTTGTATATGACAAACAATGACCATATTTTATTAACAAATATGATACATCAGCGTGGAAATAGAATGCACATAAAATAATTGATTTTTGAAATTTATACATGTGAAAATGTCTCATTGTTGGTAATTGAATCTGTAGCATTTGATTTTAAATTCTGTAATACTTTTCCTTACTAAAACAAAGAAACAAAAATAAATCAATTCCCTACTTTCACCCATTTCAAATTATTTTTCTAATAAACAGTATCCTGTAAAGATAATAGGTCTTCTTTAGAGATAATTTCAAATTCCGATGGGATCACATTCAATAGTTTTACATTTATAGGTATATAGGTAAATGGTGGTTAAAAATCTTGATAGTCAAGATTCATCTCTAAAAAATGTGAAATGGTTCTTACAGAATATTCCATTTCATATAAAATTCATTCTAATCCATTTACCAAGACAATCTATTGAAGTAAATAAAACAGTATATAGGCAACAATTGTAAAGGATATAAATGTATTCTATAATTGAATAGGTATCTCAGTCTAAATCTCTCTGAACTTAGGATACAGTCTTTCTCTGGGTTTCTTTCAAAATGAAATAGAATTAAATGATCTAGACTCTGTCATCTACCATATTTCATTCTAGGATGACTTTTCCTGAATCTGGCTGATTGCTTTTAAAAATATCTGAGCACTTGCTCAAGCTTGCCCAGCTTCCTTTTATATTAAATTATGATTGATATTAACATTTTCCTTGGGACCAGCATTGTGATACAGTGGGTTAAGCTGTGGCCTATGCACTGACATCCCATAACTGAGTACCTATTCTAGTTCCAGCGGCACCACTGCTGATGTAGCTCCCTGCTAATGTGCAAGGAGAGCAGTGAATGATGGTCCATGTGGGAGACCAGGCTGGTGTTCCTAGCTGTTGGTTTCTGCCTGACCCAACTCCTGTCATTGCACCCATTTGGGAAGTAAATCAACATATGGAAGATCTCTATCGTCGTCTCTACCTCTCTGTCATTCTGCCTTGTAAGTTAATAGAAATAAAAATAATTCATAAAAAATATTTTCTGGGTCCTTTACTCTGACCAATCAATTTGAAGTTAATACTTTAGGTTGTCTTAAACAAGAAATTTCATATCAAGCTAAAGTTGAATATTATTACTGATTTTTCATTTTTGAGTCATTATTGAAAAGAACTCATTTTTAAATGAATGAGTAAATATCAATTCATACAAAATACAATTTCCTTTATATAATATGTTTAATGAAGTAGAAAAGCCTACATTTAATTTTGTTTATATTGGTATCTATAACATTTTCAATGTCATCGATGTCATTACATATCAGAGATATAGAACCTTATTCAACATTTTGAAATTCAATGTTTAATGCCATTCCTTTGAGTGTTACAAACCCCTGATAGAATGTTTTAGTTTTTTTGTTTGTTTGTTTGGGGGAAAGGCTACTAATATCAATGTGTTATAAGTTTGGCAGATTCTTTTGGTGATTCACAATAAAAAAGATCATAGATATTCTCAGTTGAATATTTGTAGTGACACTTCTATTAAATTTTGCCAGATCAGCTGACTTACACTATATTGTTCAGCATGTAAGGAGCTTGGGAATTACCACCTCAATCTAACAAACAAGTAAAAACCTGAACAAGCTGAAAAATCAACAAACCATCTCAGATGCTTCAGAAGTGTAAGACCACAGAACTTCAACTCAAAAATCTAAGTCCAGAGTCTCATCTGAATCAGATATGGGTGAAACTCAAAACATGATTGATCCTGGAACGGAAGGGAGAATCACTCCAGGAATGAATGTATGGAATCAAAACAAGGTACTTCCAAAACACAATGGTAGTTGCTTAGACCCCAGTCATCTCTCCAGGGAGAAGTAAATGTTGGTGGGCAAATGGAATTCCCTATCAGCTAAAAGTGCATGTGGCAGGGCACACATCGACTTCTTCCTACCTTGGTGCTGTAGGCGGCTCACAGCCTGCAGCTGGCTGCAACAGTGCTTCTGGCTTCCTGGCTTCTCTACCCTTATCCCATGGAGTCTTTGCTGTTTTGGTTTCGTGTTTTTTTTTTTTCACTTCTGCACTGAAAATTTCTGTCAGACCCCCGGAAACATAAAACAAATACAATGGTAGGACAGGCATTGGATAGAGATGCCCTCCAAAATGGAGAAATGGGCAGGAGAAAGGTAGTAATAGCCTTCCCAGTAGTGCCAACCCCCACACAAAAAGACCATTTCAGTATTTTAGCTCCAAAGCCTTCTCCTTTGACTTTGTGTCTCACATTCTGTGCACCATGGTATGGGGGTTTGTTCCCCAAGGTCTCCAGCAACTCAACCATCATGAGTTTTCTGGGCTAATCCCAAATGGCGTTGCATCCTGGTATTTGTACAGTCCTTTTGCCGCAATAGTGGTTTCACACTCATGGCTCCCCAAGGCATTGCATTGCTCTGGTCTGAACTCTGTGGCAACTCCAATCCTAATTTCCACTCCTTCATTGCCCATTCTCGCAATAACTTTCTGTTTGGACCACCTGACATTTTGATACATACTTTGAAATCTAGGTAGAAGAAGCCAGACTTCTGTAGATATTACATCCTGTACACTTGCAGAAGTAATACCATGTGAACAGTGTCCCTAATGAAAATGTACTAGAACTAAAAATTAAAGTTTTGATAAATATTTAAATTAATTTTAAATTAATTTTATTTTTGTATATGAGCAGTAATATAAATTTTAATAAGACAAATTAATAATGACAAGAAAATATTAAGTACTCAAGAATCAATTTAACTAAATAGCTATAAGATCTATACCCTATAAGTTATAGAATATGATTGAGGAGAAACAAAATATCTATGGCCAGATTTAATATTATTAAGATATTATTTTCACTAAATTGACTAACAAATTCAATTTCTTCAAATCACATTCAAGCATTCCTTTTTGGTTAGATAGTTCTTCCTAAAATGTAGGTGGAATTGCCGAGAGTTAAAACAATTTTGAAAAAGGAAAAACAAAGTTGAAGAACTTACACTACCAGGCTAACCAAAACAGTTACTGATACTAATACAAGGATAGGCATACAAATCAGTGCAACTAAAGAGAGAGCCCAGAAACAGAAGTCATTTAAGTGGTATCTGTTTGGCTTAAGCCAAGAGTCCAAGGGAGAGGCTGAAATTGAAAGCCTCCAGTCTTCACCAGCTTTTCATCAGGTTGTTATAACAGCCATGTCAAGAAGAAAATCCAGGCACTCAAGAGATTATTTGATATGATCCTAGTTTATGGACGCTGATCCTCAACCCGCAATCACTCACTAAATAGAAATATCTTCTCCACATTCACAATAACAAAATATTTCCCTCTTTGGCTTATATCATTTTGTCATGTTTTAAAAATAACACCAATTTTCTATGTTTAAATTGTCAATGAACATATGATACATAATGCCGATATTCCCAGTATTGACAAAGAGATAAGTGATTTTTTTCCAAAGAGCCAATAACAACACTGACCAAAAAAAAAAAAAAAAAAAAAAAAAACTCATCATTTGGTGAAAACACACACAGAGTTTACCAGCAGCAAATTATGGACCAGGACACATTTCTCTTTGTGGCTCCCTCATGTCTGTCTCCTCTGGCCACCACTCATTCCTATCCTACATTCTCTCAAGGACATTCCTGGATTCCCCATCCCAAAGGACAGATGTTAACTAGTCTTTAGCTCTTCAGACGTGAGAACATTTCATGGCAGTAAAATAAATTTAAAAATAATTATTGAGTAACCTTTTTGGTGCTACATCTCTTTTTGGAGGCATATATCATAAAGGATCCAAAAAAGATAAATCTCAGAAATAGCTTTACACAACTGTGTTAAGGGAGTCTGAATTTTGGATTCCTGCCCAGCATTCCTCGCAGATATGGACCATCCTGGGTTTCATTCTTTTTTTTTTTTTTTTTTTTTTTTTTTTTTTTTTTTTTTTGACAGGCAGAGTGGAAAGTGAGAGAGAGAGAGAGACAGAGAGAAAGGTCTTCCTTTTGCCATTGGTTTGCCTCCAATGGACGCCACGGCCGGCGAATCATGCTGATCCAAAGCCAGGAGCCAGGAGCCTTTCCTGGTCTCCCATGCGGGTGCAGGGCCCAAGCACTTGGGCCATCTTCCACTACACTCCTAGGCCATAGCAGAGAGCTGGCCTGGAAGAGGGGCAACTGGGACAGAATCCGGCGCCCCGACTGGGAATAGAACCTGGTGTGCTGGCGCCACAAGGTGGAGGATTAGCCTATTGAGCCACAGCGCCAGCCGGTTTCATTCATTTTTAATCCTTCTCTGACATAGAATCACAACTGTCATGGTCATAGGAAGACTAAGAACTTCTGGGTAACATAATTCTTTCTTCTAAAAGGATTTATTATAAAATGAACCTTGTCAATGGACTAAGATATTGTTAAACAACTTATTTAATGGTACACACAAAAAGTTTAATGTAATTTTAGATCCTTGAATCACCTATTGTAACATATTGTATGATTTTTATAATGTCAAGTATCACATTAGTGTTTTTTTTTTATTTAATGAGCATAAATTTCCCAAGTACAGCTTATGGATTACAATAGCTTCCTCCCCCCATCCCCTAACTTCCCTCCCACCCACAACGCTCCCCTCTCCCACTCCCTCTCCCCTTCCCCTTCACATCAAGATTAATTTTCAATTATCTTTATATACGGAAGATCAATTTAGCATATATTAAGTAAAGATTTCCACATTTTGCTCCCACACAGAAACACAAAGTGTAAAATACTATTTGAGTACTCGTTATAGCATTAATTAAACACCTAAGAGTAATTGTGTATTAATTACAGAGTTCAACCAATAGTTTTAAGTAGAATATAAAATGCATCTTTTGTATTGTTGTGGCTTCCCCCCTAACCTCCCTCCCTCCCGTGGCCCTCCCTTCAACCACTCCCTCTCCCATCCTGCCCTTCATCACGTTTCATTTTCAATTACCTTCATATACTGAAGATCAACTTAGTATGTACTAAGCAGGGATTTCAGCAGGTTGCACTCACACAAACGAACCAGGTATAGGGTATTGTTCGACTAGTAGTGTTGTTTTTGAGTTTCATAGTTAAACACATTAAGGACAGAGATCCTACGTGGGGAGCATGAACCCAGTGACTCCCGTTGTTGATTTAACAATTGGCACTCTTATTTATGATGTCAGCAATCACCCGAGACTCTCGCTATGAGCTGTCTAGGCTATGAAAGCCCCTTGAGTTCACCAACTCTGAATTTGTTTAGTCAAGGCCATATCACAGTGGAGGTTCCTTCCTCCCTTCAGAGAAAGGTGCCTCTCTCCTTGATGGTCTGATCCTTCTGCTGGGGTCTTGTTCACCAGGATCTTTCATTTAGATTGTTTTTTGCCACTGTGTCATGGCTTTCCATGCCTGTGAGACTCTCATGGACCTTTTAGTCAGATCTGAATGTCCCAAGGGTTAATTCTGAGGCAGGAGTGCTGTTTTGGGCATTTGCCATTCTATGAGTCTGCTGTGTGTCCTGCTTCCCCCGCAGGATCTTCTCTCCCTTTTGAGTCTATCTTTCATTATTTGCTTACACTGGTCTTATTTGTGTAATCTCTTCAACACTTACCCTATCTTTTTGGTCAGTTGTGTATTTATACTTATCACTTTACCAAGTGTGCTGGCATTGGTACCTGCCACCTTGGTTGAGTTGGAATCCCCTGGCACATTTCTATTTCCACCATTGGAGGTTGGTCTGAGCGAGTATGTGCCGTCCTATATATCTCCTCCTTCTCTTATTCCCACTCCTATGTTTCACAGAGATCAATTTTCTGTTAATTTTTAAACACTTAAGAATGGTTGTGCATTGATTGCAGAGTTCAACCAGTGGTCTTGTGTAGAGCAAACCGAGCAACAACAAAAACAACAACAAAAATACTAAAGGAACAAAATAGTAAGTTGTTCCTCAACAGTCTAGACAAGGGCTGCTCATGTCATTGTCTCTCATAGTGTCCATTTCACTTCAATGGGTATCATTTTAGGTGCTCGTTTAGTTGCCATCGATCAGGGAGAACATGTGATATTTGTCCCTTTTGGACTGGCTTATTTCACTCAGCATGATGTTTTCCATCTTCCTCCATTTTGTTGTAAATGCCCGGATTTCATTGTTTTTTACTGCTGTATAGTGTTCCATAGAGTGCATATCCCATAGTTTCTTTATCCAGTCATCCACTGATGGACATTTAGGTTGATTCCATGTCTTAGCTATTGTGAATTGAGCTGCAATAAATATTGAGGTGCAAATGGCTTTTTTCACCCCTTTAATTCCATTTGGGTATATTCCAAGGAGTGGGATGGCTGGGTCCTGTGGTAGTGCTATGTTCAGGTTTCTGAGGATTCTCCAGACTGTCTTCCATAGTGGCTTTACCAGTTTGCATTCCCACCAACAGTGGATTAGTGTCCGTTTTTCTCCACATCCTCGCCAGCATCTATTGTTGGTTGATTTCTCTATGTAAGCCAATCTAACCGGGGTGAGGTGAAACCTCATTGTTGTTTTGATCTGCATTTCCCTGATGGCTAGTGATCTTGAACATTTTTTCATGTGCCTGTTGGCCATTTGGATTTCCTCTTTTGAAAAATGTCTGTTAAGGTCCTTGGCCCATTTTTATTGGGTTGTTTGTTTTGATTCTGTGGTGTTTTTTGATCATTGTGTCGATTCTAGTTGTTAACCTTTATCTGTTGTGTGGTTTGTGAATAATGTCTCCCATTCTGTTGGTTGCCTCTTTGCTTTCCTGACTGTTTCCTTTGCTGTTAGGAAACTCTTCGATTTGAGGTAATCCCATTTGTTTATTTTATCTTTGATTACCCGTGCCTGTGGGGTCTTCTCCAGGAATTCTTTGCCTATTCTGATATCTTGAAGGGTTTCCCCTATGCTCTCAATTAGTTTCATGATGTCGTGGTGCATCTCTAGTTCTTTGATCCATATTGAGTGAATTTTTGTATAAGGTGTAAGGTAGGGGTCTTGCTTCATACTGTGACATGTGGACATCCAGTTTTCCTAGCAGCATTTGTTGAAGAGGCTGTCCTTGTTCCAGGGGTTGGTTTTAGGTCCTTTGTCGAATATGAGTTGGTTATAGATGTTTGGATTGATCTCTGGTGTTTCTATTCTGTTCCATTGGTCTATCCATCTGTTTTTGTACCAGTACTAGGCTGTTTTGACTGTAACTTCCCTGTAGTACGCCTTGAAGTCTGCTTGAGGGAGGACAAAGCCTCCAGCCTTGTTTTTATTGTAAAGGATTGCTTTAGCTATTTAGCTATTCTGGGTCTCCTGTTTCTCCATATGAATTTCAGCATAGTTTTTTCTAGTTCTTTGAAGAATGACTTTGGTATTTTGATTGGTATTGCATTAAACTTGTAAATTGCTTTTGGGAGAATGGACATCTTGATGATATTGATTTTCCCAACCCATGAGCATGGCAGGTTTTTCCATTTTTTTTGTGTCATCTTCTATTTCTTTCTTTAGTGTTTTGTAATTTTCATCATAGAGGTCTTTGACCTCCCTGGTTAAATTTATTCCAAGGTACTTTATTGTTTTTGTGGCTATCGTGAATGGGATTGATCTTAGTAGTTCTTCCTCGGCCCTGGCATTGTCTGTGTATACAAAGGCTGTTGATTTCTGAGCATTGACTTTGTATCCTGCTACTTTACCAAATTCTTCTATGAGTTCCAGTAGTCTCTTATAGGAGTTTATCGGGTCCCCTATATATAGTATCATGTCATCTGCAAATAGGGATAGTTTAACTTCCTCCTTTCCCATTTGTATCCCTTTAATTTCTTTTTCTTGCCTGATGGCTCTGGCTAACACTTCTACGACTATATTGAATAGCAATGGTGAGAGTGGGCATCCCTGTCTGGTGCCAGTTTTCAATGGAAATGCCTCCAACTTTTCCCCATTCAAAATGATGCTGGCCTTTGGTTTATCATAGACTGCCTTAATTGTGTTGAGGAATGTTCCTTCTAACCCCAATTTGCTTAGGGATTTCATCATGAAAGGCTGTTGCATTTTGTCAAATGCTTTCTCTGCATCTATTGAGATAACCATATGATTTTTGTTTCTCAATTTATTAATGTGATGTATTACATTGATTGACTTTCGAATATTGAACCATCCCTGCATACCAGGGATAAATCCCATTTGGTCCAAGTGAATGATCTTTCTGATGTGTAGTTGGATTCGGTTTGCCAGAATTTTATTGAGTATTTTTGCATCTATGTTCATCAGGGAGATAGGTCTGTAGTTTTCTTTCTCTGTTGTGTCTTTTCTGGGCTTAGGAATTAAGGTGATATTGGCTTCGTAGAAAGAATTTGGAAGGATTCCCTCTCTTTCAATCGTTTTGAATAACTTGAGAAGAACGGCGGTTAGTTGTTCTATAAATGTCTCGTAAAATTCGGCGGTGAAGCCATCTGGTCCTGGGCTCTTCTTTTTCGGTAGTGTGTTTATTACTGATTCAATTTCTTCCATGGTTATGGGTCTGTTTAGATTTTCTATGTCTTCACGCCTCAGTTTAGGCAGGTTGTATTTATCCAGGAATCTATCCATTTCTTCCAGGTTCCCCAATTTGTTAGCATACATCTCTTTGTAGTAGTTTCTGATGATTCTTTTTATTTCTGTTGTGTCTGTTGTTACATTTCCATTACTATCTTTGATTTTACAGATTTGGGTCTTCTCTCTCCTTTTTTTGGTTAGTTGGGCCAATGGTGTGTTGATTTTGTTTATTTTTTCAAAGAACCAGCTCCTGGTTTTGTTGATCTTTTGTATTGTTTTTTTGGTTTCAATTCTGTTAAATTCTTCTCTGATCTTTAGTATTTCTTTCCTCCTTTTGAATTTGGGCTTGATTTGCTGCTGTTTTTCTAAATCCTTGAGGTGCATGGAGAGTTCATTTGTTTGGTTCCTTTCCAGCTTCTTGATGTAGGCACTAATTGCTATAAACTTTCCTCTTAGCACTGCTTTTGCTGTGTCCCACAGGTTTTGATAGGTTGTGTTATCATTTTCATTTGTTTCTAGAAATCTTTTGATTTCTCTTTTAATTTATTCGATGATCCACTGTTCTTTTAGGATCATGTTGTCCATTCTCCATATATTTGCATATGGTGTAGAGATTCTTGGGTTTTGATTTTGAGTTTCACTGCACTATGATCTGAGAAGCTGCATGGTATAGTTTCAATTTTTTTGAATTAGTTGAGGCTCCCTTTATGGCCTAGCATATGGTCAATCCTAGAGAATGTTCCATGTACTGGGGAGAAATACGTGAACTCTGTGTCTGTGGGGTGGAAGGTTCTGAAGATATCTATTAGGTCTATTTGGTCTATGGCGTCAATTAGCTCAGCTGTTTCCTTGTTGAATTTCTGTCTGGTTGATCTGTCCATTGGTGAGAGTGAGGTGTTGAAGTCCCCTGTTACTATTGTATTTGAGTCTATATCTCCCTTTAAATCCTTTAGTAATTCTTTCAGGTAGCCAGGCGCCCTGTAATTAGGTGCGTATACATTTATAATAGTAATGTCTTCCTGTTGGATAGATCCTTTAATCATTATATAGTGCCCTTCTCTGTCTCTTAATAGTTTTTATGTTAAAGTCTATTTTGTCTGATATTAGGATGGCCACACCAGCTCTTTTTTGATTTCCGTTATCCTGGAGTATCTTTTTCCATCCTTTCAATTTCAGTCTGCATGCATCTTTGCTGATAAGGTGTGTCTCCTGAAGGCAGCATATAGATGGATTCTCTTTCTTGATCCAATCAGCTAGTCTATGTCTCTTTGTAGTGCAATTAAGACCATTCACATTCAATGTGATTACTGTTAAGTACTGTCTTTTCCCCTTCATGTTTCCTGAAACGAGCTGTTTATGTATTTTGAACTTTGTTTGTGGGTTACTCTACATTCGCTTTTTTTGTAGTTAAGTTCTTGTTTTTGTATTTCTGTGTGCAGCACATCTTTGAGCAAGTGTTGTAGGGTTGGACGCATGGATACAAATTCTTTCAGTTTCTGTTTGTCATGGAAGATCTTTATTTCCCCTTCATTCACAAGTGATAGCTTTGCAGGGTATAGTATTCTAGGTTGGCATTGTTTGTCTTTTAAAACTTGAAATATATCACGCCATTGTCTCCATGCCTATAGTGTTTGCGATGAGAAGTCTGGGGTGAGTCTGATTGACTTACCCCTGAATGTGATTTGTCGCTTTTCTCTGGCACATTTTAGGATTTGTTCTTTGTGTGTCACTGAACTGAGTGTTGCCACAATGTGTCGTGGTGAATTTCTCTTCTGGTCTACTTTGTTCGGAGTCCTGGTTATCTGTTGTATTTGTGTGTTGTTATCCAGCTGCCTTTGTTTGAAGTTTTCTGATATTATTTCATTGAAGACACCTTCCAATCCATTCTCTCTTTCCACCCCCTCAGGGACTCCTATTATCTGAACATTATACCGTTTGATTGAATCTTGTAGGTCTCCGACCGTATTTTTTAATTTTTTAATTTCTTCTTCCTGCGTTTGAACTGACTGTATTATTTCTGGAAGTTTGTCTTTGAATTCTGATATTCAGTCTTCTATTTCATCTGTTCGATTTCCGAGGGATTCCACGGTGTTTTTTATATGGTCAATTGAGTTTTTCAGTTCTAGTATTTCATTCTGGCTTCTCTTTAGGATCTCTAATCCTTGGGCTTGTTTTTCATTCAGCTCTTGACACTGTTTCTCATTATTTCTAAGTATTCTGATTATTAATTTTCTGAATTCTTTTTCTGGCATGTTTTCAATTTCTTCTTCTTCAGCCTCTGTTATGGTTGGTTTAGCCTGCTCCACTGTCAAGTTTATATGTTCTTCTATATTCTTATTGTGGGTTTTTGTTTTGCTTTTTGGCATTCCGTCTTGGTGGTTTTTCAGGATGATTTCCCTCTGCTATAGGCTGCTGTGAGTCTGTACCAATATCCAGTGTAAGCAGGCTGCTCTACACAGCCCAAAAGTAAACAGACAGGGTGGCTGCTCTCTGCCCGCTGCAGCTCTGAATCCTGCCCTTCCCCCCCCCAACAGGTGCTATTCATTTTTTTTTTCTTGTAACTTGAGTAGACGGGTGTCAGGGCTTTGAGCTGCCCTCCCTCAAGCAAGAAGTGTCCTGTTGCTCTGCTCCACCTTTGGGCTCCGCCTCCAAAAGTTAGTGTCCAGGCAAAGACAGTTCTCCTTTAAGCCCGAAGGTAAACAGACAAAATGGCTGCTTCCCGCCGGCTGCAGCTCCGAGGAGGCGCCAAGAGATACTGGCTTACTCACCCGCACCACGGCCTCTGTGCTAGCCCCGCGCTTCCTATCTACTCGCGCCCCATGCACTCTCCACTTGTGCCCCGCGCACTCTCTGCGGGCAGCGGCTTCCGCAAATCACGGCCTAACTCACGTTTCCACTACCAGTTTAGTTTTCAGTCTAAGTTCCGCGGGCTAACCTGACGAATTCCAACCTAGCTTACATCTCCGTTTTCAGGTTGGCTTCCCGTCTTTTGCTCCCAGGGCTCATCTGACGAACGCCAACCTAGCTTATGTCTCCGTTTTCGGTTTGGCTTCCCGTCTTTTGCTCCCCGGGCTGACTTGACAAATCCCAACCTAGCTTATGTCTCCACTTCGGCCTACCCTCGCGGCTTCATTTTCCCTAGCTTATATTTTTCTCTACCCGGTACATTTCCTAGATTTCTTCCAACAATATTTCTCTCTCATTTCTCCTGGCTTCTCCCCACAGTCCGTATCCGAGTCTGTTTCTTCTAGCTTTCACTTTTGCTTTCAACCTTGGCTCCTGCAGCTTATCAAACTGATGAGGCAGCTGCATAGAGGTTGTTTGGTCTCTCTCTCTCAGAGCCATATTGTGGGAGAGCAGATGCATAGAATAAGTCTTAATTCCAGTAACTTAGTCTAGTCTCAGTTGCTCCCCACAATATTCTTGGTTAGAAAGTTATATAAATTACACACAGTGTCACTGGCATACATATATAACTTATACATGTTTTAATCATGTATTTTAACTTTATACTACTTTAACTTCATCAGTACACATGGCTCATGTAGTCTGTTTTCTATTGATGCAAGTCTTCTATGATGTGTTTTTTATTTTTACACCATTACACACATTAACTGAAACCAAGAAATACATCAGAATATATTTCCTTATTATTTTTTATCTTTATATTAGTTAACATTTAATTCATATATCTCTAAAATAAAATTCTCATTTAAGTAATTTATTTACCATGGGTTAAATTTCCTCGTAATACTACAAAATAGTCCCTTTGTGCTCAATTGTTCTTTTATATTTTTTGCTTCCTTTTTGGCGTTTTTGTGTTAATGTTTGGAGAATATCAAAGAAAATGAGCCTGAAGTGGAAAAAACCCTAGAATTTTATTTCAAAATATAAAATAAAAAGAAATACAGTTCTTTCAAGAACAATGATGATAATATTTAAGATAGAAAGTTACTACAGTCTAAATATCTCTGAACAATGTGATTTAGCCCTTCAAATTATAAACTTGAAAGTACTGACATTGAGACATAGCATTTTTCTAGTTTAAGGCATGAATTGGATCATGACCTTGAGAGGTAATGTGCTAAAGAAGGTCTTTGAGAAATGAGTTACTAATGTCTTCCCCTAATAGTGGAGTGTCCACTTCAGATAGCTAAATTACTGACCTGTTTCTGCAACAGAAATCATACTACTGGATTTAGTGGATACAATGATTTCTGCTTTCTATCCTCTAAGTTTCTCTACTAGGTCAAGTTCACAGTCACTGCTGATAATACCATATCCTTTCTACAACCTTACATTTAATATATTGCAATCTATCTGCCGAATGATATTTTAATATAATGTCAATTGGGACCAAGCACTTGGGATCAAGAAAAAGTATATGATCTTTTTCTGAATGTGTGGGACACTGCCATGGGTCGTTTCCCTGGGAAAGTGAATCAGAGAGATGGAACATGAGTGGTTCACTAGGCAGTGCTTCCAGAAACAATGTTTATCAGGAAAGGATAGATGAAAGACTGGGTAGGATGGGTAAACAGTATAGATTTCAACAGAAGCCTCATGACTGACATGGCCTTTTAGAGCTGTCTCCAACTGAGTACTATGTATTCACGTGTGACAAAGTGAGCAATATTAGCTCTTGGGCAAGGAAGCTTTCTTTAGCCAGGGACAATTTTTAGCAGTAGTCAACTCTGAGCTCTCACATGACAATGTCATTCAAAACCGGGAGAATCAGTGCTTCAGCCTTAAATGGGATATTTTATTAGTCAATTTTCTTTTAACAAAATATATGAGGCTTTGTATTTTATAAAGAGGAGAAATTTTATTTAGCTTACAATTCTCAAAATTCAGGATCATGGTGCTGGGATCCTGGTGAGAACCTCCTTAGTTGCATCACAATACTATAGAAGGCATCATGACAGGGGTATATGTAAGAGAGATACCATAGGGAGCCAGGACGCCAGAGAGACTTGGGGCCAGGCTTGCTTTTTGTGTAACAACCCATTCTGTGGGGAACTAACTCACATCGCAAAAGAATTGCATTAATCTCCTCCTGGGGTGATGCCCCAGTGACCTAATTTACTCCCACCAGCCCCCAACATTTAAAAGTTGAACCACCTCTCAACAATGGGACATGGGAGACCAACTTCCAGTACAAGAACCTTTGGGGATAAGTTCAAATCATATGCAATCTTAACATGGATCTAGGCCATATTCTGCATCTATCCCTATATGTCTCAACAGCATGCTTAATGAAAGCTTTTGTCCTGCGCCCTTCAGTGCCTGATATTCCACTTTAAGATCAATTTCTCAATGTAAAACAGTGGGTCTCAGTTTTTAATGTTTCTAAGGTGGTGTTTCAGGGACACTTTGGAAGGACAAAGTTGTACCAAGTAGAGCATCATTGTTTCCAATTGAGAATATTTCCACCTATTTCAAATGACATGGCCAAAACAACCAGACTTCTATCTTGGCAACATTCATTTCTTTCCCCAATTCCAATCCAGCTTCCTGTAATGGACACCACAGAAGCACAGCAGATGATGTCTTATGTACATGGATTCCCTACCACCCACATGAGATACTTGGATATATTTCCTGGCTCCTGACTCGAGTCTGGTCCACCCTGAGTATTGCAGACATTTGAAGAGTGCACTAATACATGGAAGACCTCTCTGTCTTTTTCTCTCTACATTTCAGATAAAATGAAAATAAATAATATTTGTTAAATAAAAATCTATCAGACTCCATTTATAAATACTAATTTGTAAAAAATAAATTTAAAATCAGTAAGAATACACATGAATATCTTTTTAAAATTTCTACTTATTTATTTGAAGAGCTTCCATCTCCTGTCGAGAGCTGGGTATTGAAATTACACATTATGATAAGAGACATGGGTGTCTTAACCACTAGGCCAAATTATTGTTTCTCAGTAAAAAACATTTCTCATATCACTGAGACATATAAAGATTGTTTAAAATAATGGCAATCTATATCACATCTTGGAATCCTATATTATAAAATTTTCAGTCATCCCAAAGTAAATCTATATGTGAGGTATGTTTTGAATAGCTATTATTTATAAGATACAACTTTTGAGCATCTTTTTCTCCATTTAAATGTATATCTGGGAGTAGTTCTTTCCCTTGACTTTGGATGAAATTAAACAATCTCATTAATTTTCTCATCACTTTAAATAAAACCTATCCTTGGGTTAGTTATCAATATGTGTTTTCTACTACAGTAACCATATTACTTTGCCTAGGCTGCCATAATATAATACCACAGATAAGTTGTTCAAATGATAAAAATGTATTTCCTCACAGTTCTGGAGGTTCAAAGTGTAAAATTAACATGTTGGCACGTCTGATTTCTCCTGGGGCCTCATTCCTTAACTTGCAGCTCGCTCTCTCTCTCTCTCTCTCTCTCATTATTTCTTTGAGAGGCAGAGAGTGAGTGAGCTCCCATCCATTGGTTCACTTCCCAAATGCTCAATGGTCAGGACTGGGTTGAGGCCAGAGCCAGGAACCATGCATCTAATCTGGATTTCCCAAACAGCTGACAGGATCCTAATTTTGTCAGCTATCATCACTGCCTCTTAGGGTCTGCATTAGCAGGAAGCTAGAGTCAAGGGCTGAATCTAGATATTGAAGTCCAGTACTTTGATGTGGGACACAGAAATCCTAACTAGCATATGAACTACTAGGCTAAATGTCTTCCGCTGGCAGTCTTCTCTTTTTGCTTCACGGTCCTTCTCCCTTATGCCTATTTGTGCCCTAACCATCTCTTCTTGTAAGGGCTCCAGTCTCCTTGGGTTAGGACCCACTCCAATGACTTAATTTGACCCTGATTACATTTTAAAAGCCCTATTTCTGAATACAATCGCATTCTCAGGTACTGGGTGTTAGGACTTTAATGTGTGATTCTTATTGGGCGGGGAGGGGGGTGCATAATTCAACCAAGTACAAATAACTAAACTTTGATTGTTAAACTTTCTTTTTGTTTCTTTAAGCTTATGATGATTCTCTCTTCTCAGAGCTTAGTTGCCTTAGTCTTTTTTATGTTTTTATAACAGTATACCAGTGACTGGGTAATTTATAAAGAAAATTAATTTATTTTTCACAGTTCTAGAGGCTGGGAATGCCAAGGCCTGGCATTCCACACCTGGTGAGCACCTTCTTACTATATTACTCCATGGTTCAAGAGTAAGAGAGTGGACACCAGGAGAGAAGACCAAACTCCTCACCAAAAATTGACTCTCATGATGGGGGACCCACTCATGTGATAACACACTCTGGCGAGAATGGCATTAATTCAAACATGAGAGGAGAACCCTCACAACCTAATCACCACTCAGAAGCCCCATCTTCTCAACACTATTGCATTAGGAATTAAAGTGCCAGAACATGAACTTTGGTAAACATATGCAAACCATAGCAACTGCTATGCTCTTTGAAGATGGAGACTTCTTTTTGCTGCTTTTGTGGTTGTCTTATTCTTAGGCCATTTACAAATTTCTGTCCACAAACTTTGGCCTCTCCAAGACCAAATCATGTATGAAAGAAGAGAAGGCAATCAATGTTTTTATTTGATAAACTGGAGCCATCATATTTACACCTGGCAGGTATTTATTGTTAATCGTCAGGATCTTCTTGTGAGCTCTTTAGAGAATTCAATTATTGTTTGACATCTCTTACTCATTCTTGATGAGCATATTATAGTGACTTTGATTAGCCACTATAGCATTTGCCTGTGACTTCTGTTTCTTAGAGGTCACCTTGAGACAGATTCTCTATTTAAAGAAAATCTAGGCATCTGTCTATATATTGATAATGGTATAATACTCTTTTTTGTTTATTTTAATCTACTTGAAAGGCAGATTGACAGAGACAGAGACAGAGATCTTACATCCCCTGGTTTACTTTTAAATGCCTGCAACATCCAAGGATGAACAGGACAAACCAGGAGCCCTGAACTCCATCTAGATTTCCCAAGTGGATGGTAGGAATCAGACCACTGGTATATAACTCATTCACTCCTAGATGCATTAGCATGAAGCTGGATGGAAGGAAGGAGGGTGTCTGAGCAAAGGACAAGGGGAAGGAGGAAAGTATGGTTATCTTCTTAGAACTGTACCTTTGAAACACATAAAATCTGTTCTTCATACTAACAAAATAAATAAAAGAAATGAAAAAAAAAAAAGCAGCAGAATAGCTGGGACTTGAACCCAGACATTCTTGTATGGGATGAGGATATCCCATACAATCAGCAGCCTAACCCAGTGTACTACAACACTTGCCCTGGTATTGGTATAATATCAAAAATGAACTACCAAGGTCAGGAAAAGAATCAAGGTGAACTGGAGTGTATTTTGTATTCTACTCTTTGCAAATACACAAAAATTTTAACGGATATACAAAACAGACTAAGTGGTTAAAACTTAGAGGGAAAATGGGAAGTTAGTGGACAGGATCTTTCACAATACAACTCTTTGTACCATTTTATTTTACATATTGTTCATATATTACCTGTTCAAACGTAATTTATTTGGCTATATGGTAAAATTGTGTATCATCCTTTAAAATCCCAAAGTTAAGGTACAGATTTTTTTAGCTTTGAAGGAGAAAAATGAAGACATAGAAAAATTACTTTTCTTTAAGACATCATAATAATACCATAATAATACCTAGTCATAGTTATTACAACTTAGGTGAATACTTCATGTGTACCAGGAGTTTAAATTTATTTTTATGGTCTTTGAAGAAACAAATAAATTCTATCATTTGGATGAAGTTGATGAAACAAAAAATGTTGTGTAATTTTGTCAAGTCCACAAATACTTGTAAATCAGAAGCAGAATTTTAACCATGCAGTTATCAAATCAGACATATCTACACCCAGAAAGCTATTAGCAGAGCTAAGCATACAACTTAAAGTCTTTCAGCAACCAAGAATTTACTTATTTTTTGGAAAGGAAATGAAACTTTGAGTGTAGAGGATAGCAGGGAGAAGGGTGAATTTAATTAGAAATAAAACGGTTACTTTTTAAATATCTATAAATAAATAGTTCCTGTATTATATGTTAGATACTTCAAATATAATCTAAAAACATAATCAAATATTTACCACACAATTCTTAGCACCAAATATCTCAACCCATAGGAATCTCAACCCATAGGAATTATAGTATAAAATTTAAAATGGTGGGGGCATCTTAACAACTATTAAGAATTCCAAGATGCTGACAACAGAGCATTAAACCTGGCCAAGGATGCCTTTGAATGTTTGAGTGTGAAGCCCTGGGTTACTGCACCGGTCACAAGCCCGTGAAGCCAATGTGCTCTTCACTCCATCAGTCTGATACGCTCTGAACCATCTTACCTTCGTATCTGTCAATGCAGAAGCATGTTGCTGAGTACATCAAAAAGTATTCAGAGCACATTAACTTTCCCGCCTTATTTCTTTCCAACTTTCTTTGTTATTTGTCTTCTTTTATACAAAACTCTAAACAATGACACTTCAAAAAGTTCATGAAAACGTGTATCATGAAAAAACAATCCATGGGTTTTAAAAAGTTTTTGCAACCAAGATAAATTAATCTTTTAATTCAATTGTCCATGAACTTTTTACGTTACCTCTATATACTGGAGTTCCTCATGGCTCTTCTGTATCTAAACTCACTTAAACGAAAATCTCAGATGAAATTTACATCTCTTAGCCAGACCTTTCTCTCAAGTTCAAGACTTGAGTCAGCATCTTCCTATCTGTCTTTGCCATTTGGATAAATATCCACCAGGTACTTTAATACAAGACATGCTGAACAGAACTAATCCCTTCCCCACTAAAATGAAATGAAACAAAGTTTACACTATCTGTAACTCCTCACCTTAATAGAAAGCAACTTGAATCTTCCAGTTATATAAACCAAAATCTTGGGAGTCTTCCTGTTTCAATATAATCTTGATGTAAGGGCAAAGCAGTTTTGATCTTCATAATATGTCTACTAGTCAATTATGCTCATGAAGTTCACTAACAGTATTCTGTCTATCCTTTTTATC
The DNA here is from genome assembly GCF_051225735.1 of Oryctolagus cuniculus. Taxonomy (NCBI): domain Eukaryota; kingdom Metazoa; phylum Chordata; class Mammalia; order Lagomorpha; family Leporidae; genus Oryctolagus; species Oryctolagus cuniculus. The sequence goes on along the minus strand of NC_142868.1, from coordinate 60,131,598 downwards.
ACAAGCCCTAGCATATAGTCTTGCTTCTTCTGTTTGTCCATATAGCCAATGCTGCATCTTAAATTATCATTCATATGTAACTCAGATCATGCATTTTTCTGCTAAAAACTAGATAATGGGTCCCTATTTTATTCACTCCAAAAAGCAAAGTCTATACAAAGAAATAATGAAAGGTAAATTCATAAGAAATCTGGTTCCCTGCTACTACTTGCACGTCCTATTTCCTCCTGTGACACTTCCCTGTTCACTCTGATTCAGGAGTACATCTAACACACTGCTGATCAGTTCCCATGCCATACTTCTAACATATTGATCTGGCTCCCGCTGTACGGCTTCACTCTACCGAGTCCCTCTGCTGAGGACACTCTTTCCCAGATATTCCATACGATAGCAGCTGGTGCTTGGGCTACCAGTTAAGGTGCTGTGAATACTGCTCACATCTTATATCAGACTACCTGGGTTTCAGTCCCAGCTTTATACCTGATTCCAGAATTCCTGCTAATGTAGACCCTGGAGGCAGCAGTGATGGCTCAAGTAATTGAGTCCGAGCAACCCATGTGGGAATCCTGAATGAAGTTCCCAGCTCCTGGCTTTGACCAGGTCCAGCCTGGCCATTGTATTTGGAGAGTGAACCAGCAGATATGAGTTCTCTCTGTCTTTGTTTCTCAAAAAAAAATCTTCCTGTAAAGAACCTTAACCTGAAATCCTATTTAATCCTGTTATCTACCACTACCTATCACCCTACTAATGTGTTTTCTGTCCACTTTTTCTGTTACCCATGTTTCCATAATATAATACCACAGTTTATTAATATGATTTTTAAAATACCTGTCTCCATGCTGATTTGAAGATGGTTTGTTACCTCTAAGATTCATGTTGAAATGTTTCCCAAAATAAAAACATTGAAAGGTCATGGGACCTTTGAATGGTTTAAATCAAGGGACTCATATCACTGGCAGGACCAGATCACGGTGACAGCAGGTTCTTAACAGAGTCCTCTGCAGGTACCCACTTGCCCTTCTGCTTTTCTGCCATGGTATGATGTACAACAAGGCCCTTACTCAATTTGACTCTTCAATCTTGGGCCTCAAGCCTCTAGGACAATAATCAAGATAAACTTTTATCTTTAAAATTCACAGTCTAGGGCAATCTATTATAGCAAAAGAAAATAGACGAAGATACGTCCCATGCCAAGAAATGAAAAATACACATAACACATTCTGTTCAATGACATGTCACAGGTTTTAGAGATGCCTGAAACAGTACCTAGAGCATAGCAGGTACAATATATAGGTGCACCGATTACATAAAAGCATAAGACATTTCGAAAACAATGGCATTTACCAATACGTACATTTTTCTTCTAATATTCAGTTTTCCCTTTATCACACTAAAAAAATAAAAACTTTAACCCAGTCAGTAATATAACGATTATTTTATAAACTCTGTCACCTCGGAATCAACAAATCTATGAATTTTTATCGTTCTGTTCATGGACTGATTCAAACTTCTGACTCAATTTCAAGTTTTTTCATATATGTGCTTTCTGAAAATATCACAGAAGGTTTAACAATAGACTACATACTATAAAGAAACAATTATTCTCATTAAAAGGGAAAAAAACTTTTGTGGTATTTAGAGAGAAGAACATTTAATTACACAGTAAGTGGTCTAGTAAAGGGCATCCTCCCGGCCCCATCTGCCATAACTGTGATTAATGATTAACAAACAAGTGCATATTGGATGCAGTATATTGCCTTTCATTATAGGATTACACTTGCAAATGCAGGTAGTAAACAACTCTATTTCAAATGACTTCACAAAGAAAATAAATAATTGTGTATCTTAGCATTATATTTATTAGTTTGCATTTAAGTAAAACCAGTAGGCTTCCTAACACACAGTGCATTCCCAATAATTTTGTTATGAATTAATGAATGAATTGAGTTGACAATGTAAGTGTAACAATTAAAATATAAAACTATCCTACATTCCAATATGTTTTACAAATAGAAAGCAGCATTAAGAGGAGCAATAAAATGAATATTATATTTTTAAGACAATTGGTCTCGTTATGTTAGAGAGTTATTTAGGGAGGACAAAAATGGAAGGAAAAAAGATAAGCTGGCAATGTTCCAATGTTTCTATCACAAGATTACAGTAGATTTAACTAGTAGGTCAGAAAGGGTGAAAGAGTGAAGATCTACATTAGAATTACATTGGTCATAATTAGAAAATAAGAGATTTTCCTGATACAATAAAAAAGAGAGGAAGAACAACTGGTATTTGTCCCTTTGGGATTGGCTTATTTCACTCAGCATAATGTTTTCCAAATTCCTAAAAGGGATCACTTTTCAGTTAAAATTTAAACAACTAAGAATAATTGTGTGTTAATTACAGAGTTCAACCAATGGTACTAGAACAAAAAAATACTAAAATGGATAAAGTATTACATTGTACATCAACCGTCAGGACAAGAGCTGATCAAGTCACTGTTTCTCATAGTGTCCATTTCACTTCAACAAGTTTCCCATTTGCTGCTCAGTTAAATACCACTTGTTCTCCCTGATAGGTGACAACTAACTGAGCACCAAAAAGGAAACCTGTTAAAGTGAAATGAACACTAGGAGAAACGGTGACTTGATGAGCCCTCACCCTGACTGTTGATGAGCAACTTAATATGTAATCCTTCTTAGTATTTTTTTTGTTTGTTCTACTTAATACTTTCGGTTGAATACTGTAATCAATACACAATTCTTCTTAAGTGCTGAAACCCAAATGAAAAGTGATCGCTGTTAAATATAAGAGTGGGAATAAGAGAGGGAAGAGATGTGCAATTCGGGACATGCTCAAGCTGACTTACCTCAAACGGTAGAGTTAGAAACATACCAGGGGATTCCAATTCAATCCCACCAAGGTGGCATGTACCAATGCTATCTCACTAGTCCCAGTGATCAATTTCTGTTCACAATTGATCATAATGATAGGACTAAGAACCAAAGGGATCACATAAACAAGACTAGTGTCTGAAAATACTAGCTGATAGAATAAAAAAGGGAGAGAACGATCCAACATGGGAAGTGAGATACACAGCAGACCCATAGAATGGCAGATGTCCTAAACAGCACTCTGGCCTCAGAATCAGCCCTTAAGGCATGAGGATCCCGCTGAAAAGCCCATGAGAGTATTTCAGGCATGGAAAGCCAAGACACTCTGGGGAAAAAAAAATGACCTAAATGAAAGATCTCCGCGAGTGAGATCCCAGTGGAAACAACGGGTCATCAAAGAAGGAGGTACCTTTTTCTGAAGGGAGGAGAGAACTTCCACTTTCACCATGGCCTTGTCTAAATATGATCAGAGTCAGTGAACTCAGGGGCTTCCATAGCCTTGGCAGCTCATGAGAAGTGCCTACGGTGATTACTGAGGCCATAAACAAGAGTGTCAATTTGTTAAGTCAACAACAGGAGTCCCTGTGCATTTACTCCTCATGTAGGATCTCTGTCCGTAGTGTGCTGTACATTGAGATTTAATGCTATAACTGGTAATCAAACAGTATTTTTCACTTTATGTTTCTGTGTGGGAGCAAACTGTTGAAATCTTTACTTAATGTATGCTAAACTGATCTTCTGTATATAAAGAGAAAAGAAAATGAATCTTGATGTGAATGGAAGGGGAGAGGGAGTGGGAAAGGGGAGGGTTGCGGGTGGGAGGGACGTTATGGGTGGGAAGCCATTGTAATCCATAAGCTGTACTTTGGAAATCTATATTCATTAAATAAAAGTTAAATAGATGTACTTTAGAAATTTATATTCATTAAATAAAATTTTAAAAAAAAGAGATGGGCCAAGGACCTCAATAGACATTTTTCAAAAGAGGAAATCCAAGTGGCCAACAGGCACATGAAAAAATGTTCAAGATCACTAGCAATCAGGGAAATGCAAATCAAAACCACAATGAGGTTTCACCTCACCCCGGTGAGAATGGCTCACATTCAGAAATCTACCAACAACGGATGCTGGTGAGGATGTGGGGAAAAAGGGACACTAACCCACTGTTGGTGGGAATGCAAACTATAAAACCACTATGGAAGTCAGTCTGGAGATGCCTCAGAAACCTGAATATATAACCCTACCATACAACCCAGCCATCCCACTCCTTGGAATTTACCCAAAGGAAATTAAATTGGCAAACAAAAAAACGATCTGCACCTTAATGTTTATTGCAGCTCATTTCACAATAGCTAAGACCTGTAATCAACCCAAATGCCCATCAACAGTAGACTGGATAAAGAAATTATGGGACATGAACTCTATAGAATACTACACAGTAGTCAAAAACAATGAAACCGGTCATTTGCAACAAAATGGAGGAATCTGGAAAACATCATGCTGAGTGAATTAAGCCAGTCCCAAAGGGACAAATATCATATGTTCTCCCTCATCGGTGACAACTAACATGCACCAAAAAGGAAGCCTATTGAAGTGAAAGGGACACTATGAGAAACAGTGACTTGATCAGCCCTTGTCTGGACTATTGATGTACAATTTAATACTTTATCCCATTTAGTATTTTTTGTTCTAGTTAATACTATTGGTTGAACTCTGTAATTAACACACAATTATTCTTAGGTGTTTAAATTTAACTGAAAAGTGAATCCTGTTAAATATAAGAGTGGGAATAGGAGAGGGAGGAGATGTACAATTTGGGACATGCTCAATCAGACTTGCCCCAAATGGTGGAGTTGGAAATGGGCCAGGGGATTCCAATACAATCCCATCAAGGTGGCATGTACCAATGCCATCTCACTAGTCCAAGTGATCAATTTCAGTTCACAATTGATCACACTGATAGGTCTAAGAGTCAAAGGGATTACACAAACAAGACTAGTGTCTGCGAATACTAACTGATAGAATAAAAAAGGGAGAGAACGATCCAACATGGGAAGCAGGATACACAGCAGACTCATAGAATGGCAGATGTCCTAAAACACTCTGGCCTCAGAATCAGTCCTTAAGGCATTCGGATCTGGCTGCAGAGCCCATGAGAGTATTTTAGTCATGGAAAGCCAAGACACTCTGGCAAAAAAATTAAAAAAAGAGGACCTAAATGAAAGATCTCTGCGAGTGAGATCCCAGTAGAAAAACGGGCCATCAAAGAAGGAGGTACCTTTCTCTGAAGGGAGGAGAGAACTTCCACTTTCACCATGGCCTTGTCTAAATAAGATGTCTAAATAAGATCCGAGTTGCCGAACTCAAAAGTCTTCCATATCCTTTGCAACTCATGACAAGAGCCTAGGGAATTACTGACATCATAAACAAGAGCGTCAAATTGTTAAGTCAAAAACAGGAGTCACTGTGCACTTACTCCTCATGTAGGATCTCTGTCCTTCATGTGTTGTTCAATGTGAATTAATGCTATAACTAGTACTGAAACAGTATTTTACACTTTATGTTCTGTGTGTGTGCAAACTGATGAAATCTTTACTTAATATATACTGAATCGATCTTCTGTATATAAAGATAATTGAAACTGAATCTTGATGTGAATGGAATGGAGAGGAAGTGGGAGATGGGAGGGTTGCGGGTGGGAGGGAAGTTATGAGGGGTAAAAAGCCATTGTAATCCATAAACTGTACTTTGGAAATTTATATTTACTAAATAAAAGTTTACAAAAAAAAAAGAAAGGGACTGACAACAAACAACACAAGTACTGAAGAGTCACTGAAAGCTTTTCCTTGGGAATAAAGCTAGACAAGGATGCATCTACTATCTCCAAATTCCTACTGCAGAAGTCAGGAAAATAAAACAGCAAAAAGAAAGTTTAAGGTGTAGAGATCAACATCTAAGCAATAAAACTTTCAATAAATGTAATTACTAATAAATTGAGATAATCCATAGTTTAAAACAGATACAACTAATAAATGAATTTAACAAGATTATTGATTACAAAATCAACACATAAAATAAACTGCAAATAGAAGATAATATTAAAAGACAATAAGCAGACAAGGAAACACATAAGTACAAAATAAATGGGACAAAATATTGATGTTTGTCAATATTAAAAAAAAAAATGACCCAACAGAGAAAGTGAGTCAAAAATCTGAAGAAAAAGAAAAGCCCATAAGCCAATAAATCTCCATTAAATTGTAACTCACCTACAGCAGTTTATGGCAAGCTCAAGGTAGAATCCCTGCAGTAACCCAGATAAAGAAGACCTGCAGAGATCCCAGCAGGTATCATGATCAGGGACCTGACTGGGCTTCCAGCTCCGTGAAGTATAGTGCCCTGGAGGTCTGAACTCAGACCTTGCTCCTCCCCCTTCCCCCGCTTGCCTGACCTCAAGAGAGGCCTCCATGCTAGGCTGGATCTGATTGGCTGTGTCTTTTTGAAGTTGCATATGCTTACTTCTGGACATTCTGTCCAGTCAGGCGCCATGGCAACAATATATAATCTTGTGGCAAAAAAAATACAAAGAATCTGTGACTCAGAAAAGTCTTGGCTAGAGATAAAATCTGGGAGCCAGCATAAGGAAAATCTGCATGAAATGATGGGAGAAAAACAATTAAAAACAAAATTTTCTTCCAACTCAGAAAACCTCTACACAAAGATAGATGAGAAAGGAAACAATTTTGTAATTGAATAATAATTAAATCAGAATTTAATGTGTTTCACAGTTAATCCATTAAAAGATGGCAAAGACAGGAAGAAACATCATCCTTTTATATAACCAAGCAGGGACAGCCCATTACATACATGTTCTCAGGGCAAATAATTCCTAGCCACCAATAAAGAGGACTTGACAGCATCATTGGTCACACATACCTCATCATAAATTCACCCAGAAATTGTGGTGATTGCTTAGGTCAGATACTTGGATATTTTACAAAGAAAAAATAAGTTTACATCTTTTTAACAGAAAGTAGTTTTGCAACTTGGAACCTGGCTCCAACTGAAGACTTACTAGCTCTTATTTCCCATAGAACCGTAGAAACTGGGATACTAAATACAAGCAGGAGGGAGTGAAAAATTGCGTCAGAGTCTGAATGGTAACTGACCTCCAAGAATCCTTGAATTTCTGGCCCTGATGAAAGCAAACAGGGAATGAGCTATTATTAGTTTACTTCAGAGAGTCTCTGAATAAATTTGGGGTATCAAATACCTTACATGACATCTGCTTCACAATGTGGTATGATCATCTTTCTGATATTGCTCTTCCTGCTGGACACTGGTAAAAATTATGTGCTAGGGTCATTTCTGCAATTTTGCTATTGTGATCACTATAAATTCACAATTTCGCATCACATATATCATACCTATGCCTTTTAATCATGGAATTTGGGTTTCAAAGCAACTTTCAAACAATAAAATTGGAGAGTTTTGTTTTGTTTTGTTTATTATTTATACAAATCAGGAGTAAACTAGTAAAACAAAATAGAAGGAAACTAGATCAACCATGCTTTAGCTATAATCAACATACAAGGGAAAAACTGAATAAAATAAAATACGGTAATAATTGAAGAAATCAAACTATCATGTCCTCAGACTCAGTTTGAGTAAGATGCCAATCTATACTTCTGGTTCCTGTCCAATTTAAATTCTCAGAACAAGAATCTGCATCTTAAACTACTAAATTATAGAGAACCTGATACCAGCCTTAAATTACTTAGTAAGTGCTTTCTTTGCATGTCTGTCCTATTCACAACTCAGGATAAAACTTAATTGCCAGTGTACCAGTATTAATAGTTGGGACCTTGAAGAAGGGATTAGGACATAAAGGATCTGCCTTCATGGATGTGTTTAATGCCTTTATAAAAGGGAAGGCAGGAGTCAGTTCTCTTTTGCTCTTCCTTTTGCCATGTAAGAACAGAGTTTTCTTACCAAGTTTGTAGTGTCCAATGTCATATCTACAAGGTATAGACTGAACACTTTTACCCAGAGTTTGCAGTGTCCAATGTCCTATCTACAAGGTATGGATTGAATACTTCCTGGACGTCAAAACTGCCAGCACGTTAATCATAGATGTCCCAGTCTGCAAAATTGCAAAAACTATATTTCTGTCCTTTATAAGCTACTCCCTTGCAGTATTCTTTGATAAAAGCAGAAATGGACTAACACATTAGATCACAGGTGCCATTTACTTAGAAAGAGGTGACCCTACAAAGCATCGATGTCCTATCTCCTTCTCTACCTTTTCCCTATCTTTAACCTACCCCTGCACTCCTCCTGGAGAATTAGACACAAAAAAAACATGCCAAGCAAAAAAAATATGAGTTAATAGAAAAAGTATTAAATAAACATGGTCTTTGAATTTTTTCAGTTTTTTGTTACATTTTCATTATTAGTTTCCTTGAGTAAGTTTATTGCATAAAAATTATCTACTTCTCTAATTTGCAGATTCAGAGGACCAGAGGACATCAACTATCTAGTTATCATAACCAAAGTTACTCGTCGTTAATTTAGTTGATATTGACCAAATGTATGCTTTCTTTAAGTTTTAGTAATATAAAGAGAGCAGATTTCATGTATTTCATAGGTACAATTCTAAGAAGATAACCACACTTCTTTTTTCCCTCTCTCCTGCCCTCATTCCCTCTCCTTGCTTTCTTCCTTTTTTTCTTTAACTTTAGCAAACATAACTTTAATCCAATTATTTATTTATCCAGTCATCAACCAATGGACATCTGGGTTGATTCTGTATCTTAACTATTGTGAATTGAGCTGCAATAAACATAGCAGTACCGTACAGATAACTCTTTCATATTCTGATTTCATTTGGGTAGATTCCCAGGAGCAGAATGGCTCGGTCATATAGGAGATCTATTTTCAAATTTCTGAGGAATCTCCATATTATCTTCCATGATGGTTGTACTAGTTTACATTCTCACCTACAGGGTATTTGGGTAACTTTTCCCCCACACCCACACAAGCATTTATTATTTTTTGATCTTGGATGATACCCATTCTAACTGAAGTGAAGAGAAACCTCATTGTGATTTTTATTTGCATTGCCTTGATGGCTGGTGATCCTGAACAAATGTTTCTTTCACATCTTTTACTGTCATTACTCAATACTCAACTGTTTGGTACTTAGGTTTCTATCAATGTATTAAATGTAAGCATAATGGAATAGAGTATTCTTTTCTTTAAAAACAAACATTTAGTACTGTGACAAAGCAATTGTTAACAATTCATCCTAAGATTTATTTATTTTCTAAAATTAGTTTTCCATACATATTTTTAAACATACAATGGACATGGTATACTATGGAATTTTAATTGACTAGTACATTTAAAAGTAATAATAATAATAATATATTCAAGGGGGCTGGCATTGTGGTGCAGCGGGTTAACACCCTGGCCTGAAGCACCACCATCCCATATGGGCGCCGAGACCCGGCTGCTCCACTACCAATCCAGCTCTCTGCTATGGCCTGGGAAAACAGTAGAATATGGCCCAAGTCCTTGGGCCTCTGCACCCACTTGAGATACCCGGAAGAAGCTCCTGGCTCCTGGCCTCAGATCAATGCAGCTCCAGATGTTGCTGCCGACTAGGGAGTGAACCAGTAGATGGAAGACCTCTCTCTCTCTCTCTCTTTCTCTCTCTCTGCCTTTCTACTCTCTGTGTAACTTTGCCTTTCAAATAAATAAGTAAATCTTTAAAAAATAATATATTCACGTGGTTTTTAAATATTCTGTCAGGTTTGGAAAACATAATTTAATTTTTTAAAGATTTGTTTATTTATTTGAAAGGCAGAGTTGCAAAAAGGGAGAAGGAGAGGGAAAGGCAGAGACAGAGAAAGAAAGTAATCTCCCATCTACTAGTTCAGTCCCCAGATGGTTGCAATGGCAGGAGTGGGGCTGCTCCAAAGCGAAGAGCCAAGAGCTTCTTCTTGGTCTCCCATGTGGGTACAGGGGCCCAAGCACTTGAGCTATCCTTCGTTGCTTTCCCAGGCACATTAGCAGGGACTGGATCAGAAATGGAGAAGCTGGGACTTGAACCAGCATCCATTTGGGATGCCGGCACTGTAGGCAGCAGCTTTGCCTGTTAAGCCACAGCGCTGACCCATAATTCAAATTTTGTAATTTAAAATATGTTTGTGACCCAACAGGATTCAGAGACAGGGACTATGAGAAGTTCAAAATGTGAATCTAATCCACAGCTACTAAGCCAGAATATCCATTTTAACAAGATCCATTTAGGTGCTCATATTAACATCAAAGTTAGCCAAACTGTCCAAAGAAACTCCAACTATTTTACTGGGAGAAACTGAGTCAATGATGGCAGAATCTTCTATGAGGTCAGAAGGACAATAGTAAACATATAAAATTCAGTCAAAGTCAGGAAGTTAAGATGAAATGACAGAGGACAGGCATGTATAACAAGGAAACTAGAGCTGAGGATCAGACAACTTTAACATTCAAAGTGATGTGAGCTGAGAACATTTTCCTCTAGCTTAAGATGAGAATCACACAAATGGGAAAACTAAGAAAAGTTTTTAAATCCTAGGAAAGATAATTATTTTTTAAAAGTACATTTAAGAAGCACTTACAGATTGTCAATAATGTAATACTGTCAAAGTTGTAGACCAGAAGAGATCAGAATAAGAAAGCTTGCTATTATTCCACTTCACATTTTGGATTATGGGAATTCAACACTAAGCAAAATAAACAAAAGGTAAAAAACAAAAAGCAAAGGTGTAGTGTTACGAGTAAAACATCATGCTGGTTTGGTTTGGAGAACATATTTAGCTTTCTCTGGCTGGTCCAGAGTTAAATTCAAGAACCAAAAAGAACAGCTGGCAGTCATTGACCAAGTCCTTTCTATGAAATGAGGATGCCAAATGCTGCAGAAGTGGAAGTTTGATTCCCCATGCTTTCGCTATCGAGGCTGTGGTCTATGCTGTATTTTCATTTATGGTCTGGTCATTGTTAATTTTGTATTCAGTATCTGCAGTGGCACAGTGTCTCAGAGTACAGTACAGAATGCGCTGTTCTAGGAAGAGTGAAGGCCTAAACGATGAAATTAAAAAGTCAGGTTCGAATTATGAAGGCCTTCAGGAGCACACTAAAGAATATGAACTGCTCATTTTAACTACTTCTTAAATTTGATTGTTTAGAAAATGTTTTCTGTGCCAAATTAACCATCCAATTAGCTTCCTTATCTGAGTTCAAACGGTAATTGCCATCTTGCCAATATCAATGTTTAAATTTAATTGCTGATAGACTTGAAAGTTTTACCTAAAGCATGTATTTCCAAATTCAGTGCTCAAGGCATATGTTCCATCTGCAAAATTATGTCAGTATTCTTAATTGAAACATGTCAGAGGTTGTGTCATGAAAAGACATGAGAAAAGAATTGAAATATAATCAGAGAAATTTATTTCTGAAACTCACCACTACCCCCAGATATGAAAAAAAGTCTAAGTTCATTTTATCTAATTTCCATTTCAAAAGAGCCAGAAGTTTACAGGAACTCTTAATTGTGTGACAGAAATTTATTCCAAAGAAATGGAGGCCACAGGTGGCTTCAAGGAATGGAGTTTTCAACTCCTTTTTGTTAATTGGATGAGGCAATTTGGATAGAGGAAAATGCCGAAAAGAGCAAACCTTGCTCTGAACATTGCTTTTAACTACCATTTTTATTGCATGGTAAAAATGTAAACTGTGATATAGCAATCTCTATAAAAGCAAATTAACAAGTTAGGACTTAGAAAGAGTCCTAGCACAGAACACAGCTTCCAGGGGGACCTAGATTGTGTACCCCAGGATTCCAAAGCAAAAAAGTTCTTACTAAGGGACAAGTCAGAGGAAAGCTGTTACATTAGAATGCCATTGTGCAAAGCCAGAGTAGAGCGACCAAAAATGTAGAATTTTAATAAAATTCCAGATGCAACACCCATGTACCTAAATGACTGCAATGGTGTTATTTTACATTTTCAAGTAAAATATTAGTTTTCATTTCGTTAAGCCACTTGAAAAATGTAATTCCCATTTAAATTGCAAGTAACTTTGGAAAAAATAATCCAAAATATGCAATGCAAATTGGAAAGTTATTTTTATTTACATTATTTTAAACACTCTTTTATAGATTGGTAACTAAATATTAGTATGTCTATAATACATCAATGCAAACCATATGCAAGCCTGCCTCCATAGCTCTTCAACAGAACACTGCAGGAGCTGGCAAGGAATTGGAATCATGTTGTTGAATACAGAGCCTTCTTCAGAATTTCTACTCTGGATGAACATGCACTTCTACCTAACCTAAAGGAAATAAATTATCCTTGCTAGTTTACAATTTTATACCATCTTAAAGAACTTGAGAAGCAACCAAAATATACTTAATATTAAAATGAAGAAAACATCCAGAGAAAGAACAATTAGAGTTAGGGTCTAAATATATTCTTGAAATTAGTGCAACAGTGAGGTAGATTTTTATTCATAGCCATTTTCTGAGTAGAGCATGCAGCACTTCCTTCATAGTCTCAAAGGGACTATGTGACCCAAAATTTTGTCATACTAATCTAAAGGGCAAATAATGTTTACTGACATTTACAATGAAGCTTCAAAAGCACCCTACTAGAGATTAAGAGACCTGCCTCTAGCTGAGATCCATCCACTACCACTCTTATTATTCTTGGTCATGTAATTCCTCTGCTTTTGGCTTCAATTTTCTTATGTAATGGACATGGTGGTGAATACAAAAAGATATGTCATTAATTGTATTTGACTCACTCCTTGGCCTTTTATACCCATTATGAGTTGAATTCTGTCCCTCAGAAATATGTTAAAGTTCTAACTCCCAGGATCACAGAAAATGACCTTAGCTAGAAATGGTTTTTTAATAGCAGTAATACAGTTCAAATGAGGCCTTTAAGGTAACTTGTAATCTAAAAAGGGGAAATTTGTACACAGAGACAAGCACACAGGGATAACACCATGTGAAGGTGAAGGTGTAGGATTGATACATGTACAATCCAAGAAATGTTACATAAATATTGCTAGAAAACCATCAGCAACTACAATAAAGGAGATTAGATTCTCATTCAAAGCATTCCGAAGGATCAAACCTGCTGACATAACAATTTTAGATTTGCTGTTTAAGTCATCCAGTTTGTGGTACTGCTATGGCAGCCTTAGCAAATTCAAACTACACCAGACGAATAGCTCTGACATAACCAATATTGTAATTGTGATGTAACATACAAGTGAGGAAGACATTGACCCCGGGTCTTCCTTCCCACACCCTCTGTGTGTTCTTCATGTTTGCTGACTCTTCTTTAGATTGTTTTGGATAATTCAATCAGGATTTCTGAGTCTGCCTATACTGTCCAGTAGTGAGACATTCCCTGAACTCTGAAGTAGTCAAAGGACTTCAGGGAAAATAAGATGTACTTGAATTACAGTGGATAACCTGACATACAGAAGAGAAGTTGCATTACAACAACTAACAGAGTCAAAGTAGAAATATCTTTAAAAAGTTAAACATCTAAAAATTTGTAGTCAACTTCAAGTGTATACCATTGTTATATATTCTCTCGGTATTATTTGAGCAATGAATTCACCTACACAACACAGAATAATACACTGATAAAAATAGAGAAAACCTTCCCTTTCCCACTCCCTGCAAGTGTCACCACTGACCCTGAAGCAGGGCAGCTAAACTGCTATTACACAGGTTGGGAACCTGAATTCGCCCTCCTGTGGCAGCCATGCTCCACTCATCAGCTCTGGGAGGACTTGTCTACAATTCGACACTGATTTCTAGCTGTGCTTCTGCTCCTGAAGACACAGTTTATTTTTTTTTCCTCAAGGACCATTACAGCCCAATTCCCTCAGACTAGCAATTTTACAGATTTCTTCTTGGTTATTGAACATCCCATCCATCTGTCTTTCTCTGGTAATTTTCTATGTACTGTCCTTTAGTGCCGTTTTGCAGCTTATCATTGCTCCCTGGAGCCTTATAGTCTGCTCCATAAAACCATCTTCCTTCTGTCCCGCCCTGGTGCCTCCAGCACCAGGACATGCCTCAGTGCCCTGCAGCTCACTGCATGCATTGCTGGTCTTCCAGCCCGCACTCATGGCCAGTGGCCCACTAGTGATTAGGACAGGCACATACCCAAACAATGTGGTCTTTAACCAGATATAGTTACAAAGATGCCTTTCTTATTTCTATGACTGGAGAAATAGCTTTAAAAATAATGCGAGTGACACCTTAAAATTTATGAAACAAATTTAAAGAATGAAATCAAATTTCTTATCAGAAAAGAGGTTAACTGATATGTCTTCAATGTTCTGTGTCATAAAAAATAATTCCATTTGATTTATTATCAAATCATGAAAATAATTAGCAATAAGAATAACTGATGCAAAAGAATTTTATGTCACTGATAAAGAATACACTTTATTAAAAGGGGAAGCAATTAGTGTTTTAAATAATGTTATAAATAAGGGAAACTACTGGAGCAGCTTTTATATAAGAATGATGACAGCAATAAGAAGATAGGGGAATCTCTAGATTATACTGATTGTAAAAGAGTTCTGATATTCTAAGTGACAAGAACTGAGAGATGAGATCAATGTGACAGATTTCTTTTGTTTAGAGAAAACAATGGCATAACATACTTAAGGTAGTTTCATTACCAGTGAGTTTTGTTCCAAAAAGATTTTGAATATTTTGTACTTGTTTTCTTATTCTAAGGTTATTTATATTTGTGACAGTATTAAAGCCATTCCCTGAGTTCTCTCAGTTTGCTGGAAGTATTACAATAGCAGGTGGAGTACAAAATAAAGTAATAGCTATTCTTTGCTTCTTAATTTAAACAAAAGCCCTTATTTTTGTATGCATATAAAGCAGTGTGAGAATATTTTTGAGAGTTTTATTTTCCATCCAATTCAAGAGTTAAATACTGAATCATCTGAGGTAATTATAAAGATTGTATTATTTGGCTCAATTTTTTAGACCTTCCTATAATATAATTATATATCCACATCATGTATCACGTGTCTACCTTGGGATAAAGGTCACTTTCCCCCATACTGATACTGAACTTGTTCTTGTAACTTGCCTTAACCAATGAAGGAAAGCAGATATAATGTATGTCAGAACATGTCAGAGGTCTGAGTGTACCTACGTAGTTTCGGTTGCCCTCCTGTAGATTCAGTCTGCCCCCATGAGAAAAGCACACCTCAGTTAGCCATTAGTCCCAAAGCGAGACAATGTGGCAAGGACCTTAGCCTGACCACATTCTGAAATAGAAGCTCTATCCTATGACCTAAAGACCTGTGAAAGAGAAATATTTCACAGTGCAAGTCACTGAAATATTAGAAATATTTGTTTCACACCATTATTGCAGCAGAAATCTGACTTCTGTATTAATCATGGCAATTTTACTCTCCTAGCTGGTGGCTGACTCATGCAGAAACACTATAACACTATTTTGGACTTCATACGAAGTGTTTACTGGTATGGGTGCAAGAAAAGCTTTTCCTTGCTAATAAAAAAGATTAACATTAGGATAAGATCTTTTATTTTGTTTGCATGGTCATCTAGCATCCAGTTTACTACCATGAACAGGTAAACCTGAATACAAAAGCTAAGACTGAAGATGATTTAGGAAATTAAAAAAGAAAAAAAACTGCCTTCAACAATGTTAAACAACCAAATTGATCAGTGTATTAAGTCTGGAAATGTCATGAGTTGGGACTCTGCAAGTTGCAACTAAAGCACGTTAGCTGATACAATGATCAAGGAAATATTAGGCATATACATAAACACAAATTTGTGTTTAGTCCTACAGAACTGTCAGAAGTTGGTGAAGAATTTTCTGTAAAGGGCTTTGAGCACTACATACAGCTTCTACTACAACTATAGTAAGCAGACAATAGAAAAGTAAATTATATGAATGTGTTATAATAAAACTTCATTCACAAAAAAGATGGCAATGTTTGAATTTTTCCCACAGGATGTACTTTGTTGACCCTTGACTTCAGAAAGACTTAAGCTGTATCAAAAATAGGTAAGTAGTATATATTACAGAGATATTTTCTCTGGATGAAAAACATAGGCTATATGGGATATATATATATATATATATATATATATATATATACTTATGGCTTTTTTTCTATGGACTTTCCTCAAAGAGGATTATACCTCATTATCTAAAATTACCTCCTGGGTGGGTATTTGGCACAATGGATAAGACACCACTTGGGACACTCAGATTTCATATCAGAACAGCCAGGTTCACATCCTGGCTCTATTTTCAATCCAGCTTCCTTCTAATGTATACCCTCGGAGTCAGCAGATGATAGCTCAAGTACAAGTGCTTGCCACCACATGGGAGACATGCCTGGTTTCAGCATGGCCCAATTCAGGCTGTTGTGGGCTTTTGTGGAGTAAACCAGCAGGTAGAAGATTTTCTCTTTGTCTGACCTTGTCTCTGTGTCTCTTTAGCTTTTAAATAAAATATATGAAAATTAAAATTACAGATAACGAACAGATAGCAATTCAATAATTACCTGTCTTTTCAGTAAAAAATAAATAAATAAATCTTTGGCAGAGGAAGACATCTGTGTCTAACAATGAGGAAGTACACACACTCTGACACTAAACCTCATGCCAGATTGAAAATGAATGATAACACTTGCGACATAGTCACGTTGGAAAGAAAGGGAAAAAAATCCTCCAGGAAAAAAAAAAAAAAAACACCAAGAATTAACAAATAAATGTTGTTAACTGAAGTAAACAAACAGACTGAAACAGAGCTTTGACTGATAACTTAACATCAAAAAGGGGTGTGTCTTGATTAGGTAGATATCCAAAGCCAGTGAGGAGCGGGAAAAGCTAAGCCTCATAACCCCTGACTCCTACATTAGACTCCCTACAAAGGAAGTGGACTACGCTTGCTCCAAGTCTGTGGAACTCCTGAGTCTGAGCAGAGGCAAACATAATGTCTTTCTGATAAGGAGCCATGTCATGTGATGACATGTCACAGCAGTGAAATGAATGGTCTAGAGCTATCCAACAACAGCACGCATGACTCCCAGATATGGAATACAGAACAAAACAACCTAATCTAAACCAAAGTGTGATGCAATTTTTGCATAGGTTCAAAGGAAGTAAAACTAATATTTTGTGTAGGAATACATACATATGTAGTAAAATAGTGTTTTTCAAAAACAGCACAAGACTAATAGCCAGTATATAATTCAGTGATTATTTGGAGAGAATAGGGAATGAAGCACATTTAGGGAAGCAACACTTCAGGCTCCTAGCTTGGGTACTGATGTTGGCATGTTCAGTTTTAGACTGTGTTCTGTTATGTTAATACCTTATTCATTCTCTTTTACATGTGTCAAACACCTCATCAAAAATAATAAGAAAATAACTGAAAAAATTTCAAAAATAAAAATGATTGTTAGGTTTATTGAATAAATTTATTAGTTATGAATAGCAAGAGAACTAAAATTTGTAACAGTGACAATTAAAAATGACTCTAGTTTCACCATCTGAAAAGTTTTTTTTAAAACATTTTAAAATAAATGGTTAAAGACAGTAAGTGTTATCTTTTCTTATTTTTAAATTACATACATTCAGGCCGGCGCCGCGGCTCACTAGGCTAATCCTCCGCCTAGCGGCGCCGGCACACCGGGTTCTAGTCCCGGTTGGGGCGCCAGATTCTGTCCCGGTTGCCCCTCTTCCAGGCCAGCTCTCTGCTGTGGCCAGGGAGTGCAGTGGAGGATGGCCCAGGTGCTTGGGCCCTGCACCCCATGGGAGACCAGGAAAAGCACCTGGCTCCTGGCTCCTGCCATCGGATCAGCGCGGTGCGCCGGCCGCAGCGCGCCGGCCGCGGCGGCCATTGGAGGGTGAACCAACGGCAAAGGAAGACCTTTCTCTCTGTCTCTCTCTCTCACTGTCCACTCTGCCTGTCAAAAAAAAAATAAATAAATAAATAAATTACATACATTCTAAGTTAAAAGCCAAAGGATAAATAAATAAATTGGAAAGTCAAGATATAGAAAACTTAATTGATGCTTTTGCACCAAGAACTACTTACAACATAAAGCTTCCATTCACTTCTTTGGGAAATATAGGTCCAGGTGAGGGTTTAATCACTTGACATATTATACAAGTAGGATATTTCTGCCTCACTTAAAGCCAAACAAACTAAGCTAAGAAGCCATATTGTGACAGAAAGCAAAGCAAAATATTTAAATTATATTTCTTTTCATCTGTATTCTCACTCCCCAGGATGCCAGACCCTCCGAATGTTGTGTGTTGTGACATTCTGTGCACAATGTTCGAAGTTTTTACTTTACTCATTTGAAACTGGATTTCTAGGCAGCTTTTCATCCTGAAAACACTATTGTTTTTGCTTGTGTTGTGTTTCTTCATTGCTGTCTACCTGTTATTCTGCGATTGTTAGGCACATACAATTTATTCCTGTCTTAATTCCTTGGGGCTTTTGTTTTGAGATCACAATGGATAGATTCAATTAGAAGACTAAAACTAGCCTATCTTTTCCTTCTCTGAATCATCAATTAACAAAGAAAACTATTGACTTTTTCATTCTGAGCTTGTGTCCCCAGAGGAATCATTCTATTCCTGCTTTTTATCCCTCATTTTTTTTTTCATATTTTGGGTCTCTTTCCTTTGATATAATGCCTATGTTTGGTTTTGTATTTTTTGCTGTTATTTTTCTTAACATTCTATCAACCACTGTTGTCTTTTTTCTCATTCCTACTAAGCCTGTCACACTTGGTAAATTCACCTTCAAGAAACTGCTGAATCACCATACTCTTCTAATACTCTGTTTTTGTTTCCTGCTTTAGTGATCTTCATTTAGCATTAATTTAGGAGCCTTCAGAGAAAAACAGATGTTTGTACATTTTGCTGCATGAATATATATTATAAACCACTGGGAAATACCAATATTTTAAACATAAAAAACTGAAACTTAGAATTCTAGCAGTCATAGAACATGTAACATCAACTAGAATTGAATGTCTATTTAAAGCTTACCTAGACCCCATGTAGAAATCTAGAAAAAGAAATGATAGCTAGCAGATTTCCTCATTCTTATCTAACCCTGTTTCATTGTTTCAGCAAAAGATTTTCAGAATTCTGTAATTCCCATTAGGGTTTGTTTTGATCAGCTCCCCTTGAAAACTGGTGCTCATAGAAAATGCTTCATAAATAATAATTGGGATAATCATTGTAATAATAACACCAAGCATAGTGACCACCACTATCTGTATCTGATATTCTGTACAGTTCCTAAAACTGTGAGGCACTGTGAAATAGAAATTAGAAGTACTAAAATTCCATCATTCTCTATTCCTCTATGCCACATCTTTATCTCTACTACACTACCTTTCTCTCTTCTCCTTCTGAAAAAAATAAAACTAGTGTGACTTCATGAAAACTAGGATGACTTCATTCCAGGTTTATCCAGGGCACCCCCAGTTTAAATCCTTTATACATAATTATTAACAAATCTTTGATTTATTTTTATAAGTTTTCCAGTTTGGGGATATTGTACTTTATTTAAATCCAACAAGAGTAGATCCTACCTTTGTGAAACTACTGAAATGTTCACAAATTCTATTACAATATAGACATCTATAAATGAAGATAAAGATGAGTTAAGCGGCAGAGCATGAGAAAAGATCACCATTGCTGCCATTGTATCTATTTTTAAGGGGAATATGATCAAAATTGTCTCCTTCTCACTCTACTATCCCCCTAACTGTTAAGACTTTATGAGAGGGTACTGCAAAATGTTCGTGGAAAATGGAAATATAAGGTGAGATTTTTGGTGCAAAAAAAATCTGAATTTCATGCTTAAGAGGGTTCTTCACAAAGTTCATGGAAGGTGAACACTATGAAAAAACTGTGCATGACAAGAGCCTAGGGTGATTACTGATGCCATAAACAAGAGTGTCAATTTGTTAAGTCAACAACAGGAGTCACTGTGCACTTACTCCTCATGTAGGATCTCTGTCCTTAATGTGCTGTACATTGTGATTTAAGGCTTTAACTTGTACTCAAACAGTATTTTTCACTTTATGTTTCTGTGTGAGAGCAAACTGTTGAAATCTTTACTTAATGTATGCTAAACTGATCTTCTGTATATAAAGAGAATCGAAAATGAATCCTCATGTGAATGGAAGGGGAGAGGGAGCAGGAGATGGGAGGGATGTGAGTGGGAGGGATGTTATGGGGGGGAAGCCATTGTAATCCATAAGCTGTACTTTGGAAATTTATATTCATTAAATAAAAGTTTAAAAAAAAAACTATGCATGGATTTCAAAAAAGGTTTTCCACCAAAAATACACTTGGATTTATTCTCTCAAACAAAAGGGATCCAGATGAAAAATATCCAGGATTCACACTGCAGTTTGCATTCCTCAGAGACAAACTGTTTACCAGATGAATCTAATGGCATGTGATTTGCATCTTGAGGTTATTTCAACATCTAAAAATGACTACTAGAGCTCCAGATTTCACATTTGTATTGTAGCCAAAAGGAACTATTATTTCCCCTTTAAAATATCATTCTTGAATTTCAACTTTTAAGGTATATAATCATTGGTCAGAATTTATTCATAGCTAAGAAGAAAAGTTCTTTCTAAGGAGGGAAGGAGATTGCAAAGTTGTTTTTATTTATTAATTCATTTTACTTTTTAACTTATATAAAGAGAACAAATTTCATGTATTTTATATATACAGTTTTAAGAACATAATGATAATTCCCACCTTCCCCTCCCCTCCTCACTCTTTCTCCCTCCTCCATTATTTGACTTGTCTTAATTTTTACAATGACATAATTTTCACTTTCTTTATACTTACAAGCATAGCCCTCTACTAAATACAGAATTCAACTAGTAGTAAGTAGGAGAAACACTATTTATCTTGAGTATAGACAAGGGCTATAAACAATAATCAGATTTCAAAATGTCAATTTTGTTCATATATATTACATTTTTTGTACTCTGTATATAAGTTACCACAAATCAGGGAAGACATATGATATCTGCCTTTTAAGGACTGACTTATTTCACTATAAGCATAATTGTCCCCAGTTGTATACATTTTGTTGCAAAAGATAGGATCTCATTCTTTTACCAGGCATTTTGCATTGTCAGTAACACAAATGTCCTCATAGCATAGAAAAGTCATAAGCCAGGTGTTGAGAAAGTAAGTTGTAACTTCTGGAATATCACCTAACATGCCACAGTAATCCAGAGTGTTTACAGGGTCTCTGCGAACTCTGGGTAAAACATTTATTAGCTATGGACCCAGTATGAGTTATTTCAACCTTGCTATGACCCAGTTACCTAATTTGAGATTAAAGCACTTTATTTCAGCAGCTTGCTTTGAGGACTGAAAGGGCATATACAGGAATGGATGATTACCTAGCAGTTAAGATGCGTGTGTATAGGTTTAATTCCCAATTCAGGCTTCTGACTCAAGCTTCCTGCCAATGCACCTCTTTTGGGAGGCAGTGGTAATGACTAAGTAATTGGGTTCCCATTATCCAGGTGGGAGACCTGACTCCTGGCTCAGAGCTCAGCCCAGACTGGACAGCTGTGGGCAGTAGGGAAGTGATCAATGAATGGGATCTCATTCCCTCTCTCCTTCCACCTCTCAAAACAAGAATTTGAAAAAGAGGTTATATACAGGAACACTTTAAAAGTTTATGGGAAAATGGAATTGAAGGATACATTTATTTTGATGTAAAATGTAATTTAAATCCACACATAGCTTTTTTTTTCTAATAACAGGTATTTCCCATGAACTTTTTGAAGACCTTTCATATGCAAGATAGTCTAAACAGTACCTGACTTAGGCTATGCATTCCATAAATACAGAGAACTCTTTACTGTTATTGTATTATACTTTCAAAAGTGCTTACTAAATACACTACACAAAGAAAATCTATTTTAAATTCAAAGGACTCTGTTTGCTAAGTTATGACTGTTAAGCTATGGTTAATTCAGTTACATTGCCTCTAAATTTCAAAGCTGCACAGGCCGGTGCCGCGGCTCACTAGGCTAATCCTCCTCCTTGTGGCGCCGGCACACCGGGTTCTAGTCCCAGTCGGGGTGCCGGATTCTGTCCCGGTTGCCCCTCTTCCAGGCCAGCTCTCTGCTGTGGCCAGGGAGTGCAGTGGAGGATGGCCCAAGTACTTGGGCCCTGCACCCCATGGGAGACCAGGATAAGTACCGCCAGGATAAGCTCCTGCCATCGGATCAGCACGGTACGCCGGCCGTGGCGGCCATTGGAGGGTGCACCAACGGCAAAGGAAGACCTTTCTCTCTGTCTCTCTCTCTTTCTCACTGTCCACTCTGCCTGTCAAAAAAAAAAAAACAGCAACAAGGTGCATGAAAATATTTGAAAAAATCACCCATGAAGTAAAGCTAGTTTTCAGGGCCGTTTTCTTCAAAAGAAGCTGGCAAACTCTCCTTGAGAAGGACTCATGGATAAGGGTAACATGGATCATGTTGGTCAATGGATCGATCATGCTAGGCTCTCATCCTTGCAGGTGCAATTGTCTTTTGATAGCATGCTGCAAAGGAATTAGTCTCTCAGGCAGCCTTTAATTAACCAAATCCACTGATTTCAATTTACAGTAACAAATGTAAAAAGTACAAAGATTATATCTCTTAGATAACTAGGGCTACACAGGAAAAAACAATTTTAATTAGATTGGTTCTTGCTAAATATTAAAACAGGGGGGCTGGCATTGTGACGTAACAGGTTAAGCCACTGCCTGCAATGCCAACATCCCATATAGGCACTGGTTCGAGTCCCAGCTGTCCCACTTCCAATCCAGCTCCCTGCTAATAGCCTGGAAAAGCAGCGGAAGATGGTCCAAGTGCTTGGGACTCTACACCTATGTATTGGAGAACTGGAAGGAGCACCTGGCTTCTGGGTTTGGCCTGGGCCAGCCCTGGCTGTTGCAACCATTTGGGGAGTGAATCAGCCAATCAAGATCTCTATCTCTCCCTTCTAACTCTGCCTTTCAAATAAACACACAAATATTTTACAAGAAATTAAAACTCAAGAGAATACATCAAATGTTTAATGCCATTACCACAAAGAGCATAGCTTTAAAATGGGCAACATAGTAGTTGATGTTGACTGTACTGCGCTTCCTGGTTTCTAAACAATCCCTGAATGTACATCTCTCTGGGGTTTCCCTGCTCAACAACCTCTTTTCCTAGCTATAATGCATTCACTTGGATTTCAAGCAAGACTTGTGTGTGTAGAAGCCATTTTGTCTTTTACTGCACGTATCTGTCAAGTTACAGGAGTATATTTAAAGTCTACCTATCAAAAAGGATACCTCAATCCAGAGTTCATGGATAGCTTTCATAGACAAATAACAATAAACCCACGGCATAATTGTCCACCATGAATAAAAAGCCAAGGCTCACTGAAAATTGTTATAGTTCAAACAGCAATTAAAGGAATGGCATTCAACCAGGTCTGCTTGACTCCAGGCCCTTTCTCTTACGTCAGCATACTTGCTAAAGATTCTTTTCAATCTTTTCCTTCAATGTAGCTTCTTGCCAGTATCTATCCATGTTACATATCACCCAATGTTTTGTTATTTAACATGTACTTTTTTGTCTGGAAAGAAATAGGGAAATGAGTGCATAATTTGGCAAAACTATTAAATAAACAGTGATTTGTGCACCAACATTCATTCACAGATATTTCGCAGACAGAAATTTTACTTTTTTTAGCAAGCTTGGTGACAGCTAATATCCCCTGAGAATGATCACCTTCATCATCATTACTCCTTGCTTCTCTCCTTCCTGTCTGTTTCAAAAAGCCTATTCACCAGCAGGCCTTCTTGTTGTCTTTGCTGTCACAGCAGCTTTGCATTGTGGTGAGCCAGGTGGTTGCACTAAGATAATACAGCCCATGTTCACACAACAATAGTAGAATCAGGCATGATTGAAAATTATGGACAGTCCAATTTGTCGCAGCTCAGTACAATAGTTCCACACTGGTATTTAAGCAGCAATACTGTCATAATCAAGATTCTACTTTTTGTGGGGCCAAGAATGCATAATTTACTGAATAAAATAAAAAAAAATTGTGTCACATTTAATTCCATCATAATTTTCTAGACTTCAAATATAGTATGTCATTTGGAAATATGATTCATAGAGTCAAAGGTAAAAAGCAAGTTCATAAGACTAGTGACTCAGTGTTTAAGATATGGGTAATTTCAGCCGGCGCCGTGGCTCAATAGGCTAATCCTCCACCTTGCGGCGCCGGCACACCGGGTTCTAGTCCAGGTCGCGGCGCCGGATTCTGTCCCGGTTGCCCCTCTTCCAGGCCAGCTCTCTGCTATGGCCAGGGAGTGCAGTGGAGGATGGCCCAGGTGCTTGGGCCCTGCACCCGCATGGGAGACCAGGAAAAGCACCTGGCTCCTGGCTCCTGCCATCGGATCAGTGCGGTGCGCCGGCTGCAGCGGCGGCCATTGGAGGGTGAACCAACGGCAAAGGAAGACCTTTCTCTCTCTGTCTCTCTCTCTCACTGTCCACTCTGCCTCTCAAAAAAAAAAAAAAAAAAAAGATATGGGTAATTTCTAAAAGCTTGCCTAATCTAACCATGTAATGCAAGATCAGACATTATTCTCCAAACTTTTTAATAAAGAATCACTCCTTTTTTCAACAAGATGTGAAACAAGGAACCTATAAACACAAAGGTTAATTCATTCTTTCATTAAAAATATTTGACATAATGCTCTTTTTATGGCAAAAACCTACTTGGAATACATAAAATACAGCATCTGTGTTCTCTGGTACATATTTGGATATTCTAACACATTCAGTATGTCACTAATATGAATCCCATTTCCTAGTAATGCTTCTGTCTCTTATGTCTCAGGTACCAAGTATAAATCCCTTTACCTTGCTTGGATTCATTTGAATCTGTTTCCTGAAGTTAAACATATAACTCCAAATGCGACTGCCACAGATTTAATGAAATTCATCATGAATACCACATATCCATTAATAAAACAGAAGATATTTTATTAGCTATTCTGACTTAGATCCAAAGGGATCTCCAACACTATTCATAATAAGTAACTTGTGCTGAATGGATACTCTGTTCAGGTACTACAGGTCTATGAGCGAGGTACTAGAAATAAATTCTTTGTACAAATGAAACAACAAGTGCTCTCTAATAATTTGATGGTGTCAGGTCGTAGATTTAAGGAAAAACCCTGCAAGATATAGGTACCGGCAATGACTTCTTGGAAAACACCCCAGAAGCACAGGCAGTCTGAGCCAAAATCAACTATTGGGATTGCATCAAATTGAGAAGTTTCTGTACTGCAAAAGAAACAGTCAGGAAAGTGAAGAGACAACCGACAGAATGGGAAAATATATTTGCAAACTATGCAACCGATAAAGGGTTGATAACCAGAATCCACAAAGAAATCAAGAAACTCCACAACACCAAAACAAACAAAACACTTAAGAGATGGGCCAAGGACCTCAATAGACATTTTACAAAAGAGGAAATCCAAATGGCCAACAGACACATGAAAAAATGTTCAAGATCACTAGCAATCAGGGAAATGCAAATCAAAACCACAATGAGGTTTTACCTTACCCCAGTTAGAATGGCTCACATTCAGAAATCTACCAACAATAGATGTTGGAGAGGATGTGGGGAAAAAGGGACACTAACCCACTGTTGGTGGGAATGCAAACTGGTAAAGCCACTATGGAAGTCTGTCTGGAGATTCCTCAGAAACCTGAATATAACCCTATCATAAAACCCAGCCATCCCACTCCTTGGAATTTACCCAAAGGAAATGAAATTGGCAAACAAAAAAGCTGTCTGCACATTAATGTTTATTGCAGCTCAATTCACAATAGCTAAGACCTGGAACCAACCCAAATGCCCATCAACAGTAGACTGGATAAAGAAATTATGGAACATGTACTCTATAGAATACAATACAGCAGTCAAAAACAACAAAACCCGGTCATTTGCAACAAGATGGAGGAATTTGGAAAACATCATGCTGAGTGAAATAAGCCAGTCCCAAAGGGACAAATATCATATGTTCTCCCTGATCCGCGACAACTGACTGAGCACCAAAGGGGAAACTTGATGAAGTGAAATAGACAGTGTGAGAAACAGTGACTTGATCAGTTCTTGTCCTGACGGTTGATGTACAATGTAATACTTTATCCATTTTAGTATTTTTTTTTTGTTCTAGTACCATTGGTTGAACTCTGTAGTTAACACACAATTATTCTTAGGTGTTGAAATTTTTCTGAAAAGTGATCCCTGTTAGGAATTTGGAAAACATTATACTGAGTGAAATAAGCCAATCCCAAAGGGACAAATACCACTTGTTCTCCTTGATAGGTGACAACTAACTGAGCACCAAAAAGGAAACCTGTTAAAGTGAAATGAACACTAGGAGAAACGGTGGCTTGATGAGCCCTCACCCTGACTGTTGATGAGCAACTTGATATGTTATCCCTCTTAGTATTTTTTTTGTTTGTTCTACTTAATACTTTTGGTTGAATACTGTAATCAATACACAATTCTTCTTAAGTGCTGAAACTTAACTGAAAAGTGATTGCTGTTAAATATAAGAGTGGGAATAAGAGAGGGAAGAGATGTGCAATTCGGGACATGCTCAAGCTGCCTTACCTCAAACAGTGGAGTTAGAAACATACCAGGGGATTCAAATTCAATCCCATCGAGGTGGCATGTACCAATGCCATCTCACTAGTCCCAGTGATCAATTTCTGTTCACAATTGATCATAATGATAGGACTAAGAACCAAAGGGATCACAGAAACAAGAATAGTGTCTGCAAATACTAGCTGGTAGAATAAAAAAGGGAGAGAATGATCCAACATGGGAAGTGAGATACACAGCAGACCCATAGAATGGCAGATGTCCTAAACAGCACTCTGGCCTCAGAATCAGCCCTTAAGGCATGCAGATCCGGCTGAAAAGCCCATGAGAGTATTTCAGGCATGGAAAGCCAAGACACTCTGGGGAAAAAAAAAAAAAAAAAAAAAAAAAAAAAACCTAAATGAAAGATCTCCGCGAGTGAGATCCCAGTGGAAACAACGGGTCATCAAAGAAGGAGGTACCTTTCTCTGAAGGGAGGAGAGAACTTCCACTTTGACCCTGGCCTTGTCTAAATATGATCAGAGTTGTTGAACTCAGGGGGCTTCCATAGCCTTGGCAGCTCATGACAAGAGCCTAGGGTGATTACTGAGGCCATAAACAAGAGTGTCAATTTGTTAAGTCAACAACAGGAGTCACTGTGCACTTACTCCTCATGTAGGATCTTTGTCCTTAGTGTGCTGTACATTGAGATGTAATGCTATAACTAGTACTCAAACAGTATTTTTCACTTTATGTTTCTGTGTGGGAGCAAACTGTTGAAATCTTTACTTAATGTATGCTAAACTGATCTTCTGTATATAAAGAGAATCGAAAATGAATCTTGATGTGAATGGAAGGGGAGAGGGAGTGGGAAAGGGAGGATTGCGGGTGGGAGGGACTTTATGGGGGGGAAGCCATTGTAATCCATAAGCTGTACTTTGGAAATTGATATTCATTAAATAAAAGTTTAAAAAAAAGAAACAAGTGGGTTAAAAAAACTCATGGTTAACTAGCTATTAAGTGATGGAAATAAATATGAATGTAGGCAGTCTGGTACTAGTAATCCTGTTATTAACTAGTCCTCTAATCTGTGGTTATGAAACGGTGGACTCTAGACCAGAATCATCAACATAACTCAAGAACTTGGTAGAAATGTAAATTTCAGGCTCCATTCAAGATCTGCTACATCAGAAATTCAAGGGGTAGATTGCAGAAAGCTGTGTTCAACAAAATTATCAGGCAATCTTGTTGGATGCTACTGTTTGAGAACTACTTCTCTACATATCTACGCAAGCCCTTAAAAATGATGTTCAATGATGACAACTAGAAATAATGCTTTTGTCCAATAACATGAAACATTCTTGGATGCTGTAAAGTAGAGAGGTTCAGAAAGCCATACATAGTAATGTTGAAAAACAACAGAATTTTAGGGGCCGACATTGTGGCACAGTGGGTTATCACCCTGGCCTGAAGCGCCAGCATCGCATACGGCCACCAGTTCATGTCCCGGCTGCCCCACTTCCCATCCAGCTCTCTGCTGTGGCCTGGGAAAGCAGTAGAAGATGGCCAAAGTCCTTGGATCCCTACACTCACGTGGGAGGCCCAGAAGAAGCTCCTGGATCCTGGCTTCGGATCGACGCATCTCCAGCCACTGCGGCCATCTGGAGAGTGAACCAGCGGATGGAAGACCTCTCTCTCTCCCTCTGCCTCTCCTCTCTCTGTGTAACTCTGACTTTCAAATAAATAAATAAATCTTAAAAAAAAAAACAGAATTTTTAAAAATAACTCACCTCTTTTAAATCTATCATTACCACTTATTACAAAACAATGTGTCAGTGTAAACAATACTCTTATGTTAATATTCATTATCTTTGAAAAACCAGCTATGCTTAAGCAAAGTGCAAGACTGAACCACTACCATTCCCCATTACCATAGTGCTACAGCTTAGAAGATTTGTCTGTTTATTAGGAATTAACATAATTCTTTAGCTTCTAATATCTATTTTATTAGTGATAATAAAAATACAGCCTGTAATTCCAAAACTGAATTTATATTTCCAAGCACTCATGTATAGAAAGTATTTACTTGTTCTGACATAGTGAAATTATAAAAAGCTATGCATTTTCTTGAAAAAATTAAAAGAAATTTAAAAGAAATATCACATTGATTACATCAAGGTTATTAGAATTTCTTAAGATCTCCATGGAATTTTTAAGAGACTGGTACTGACCAAAAAAATGATTTGGTGTTATAATTATTTTTAATGTTTATTACAATGTAACAAATACTGTAGTCATACCATCACCAGCCAATTACATTTTATAGTTGCCATACATACAGAACAGTCAAAATATATCCAGATGCCCTAATTGGCCTTCTAATTTAATAAGACAGCCTCATCAAGACTTACGTGTACCTGCCAAATGCTGCCTGTGGCAACAGTAAAAGTCAACCAGCAATTCTTATTATCATATTTTTTAGGCTACTTGTTTGCTTAAAGTTACTTAATCCAAAAATATCCTCAGGAAAGGTAAATTAATTTTAGTGTTTGGTTTTAATGGTGGAGAAACACACAGAATCAGAGTTTCATGTATATGTAAAATAATATCAATTATTTCCAATTATTCTCCAAAATGTTAATGGTGAAGTGGCAGCTGTGGTTGAAAAAGAGGACATTGTTTTGGAATCAGAAGTCTTAGGTTGTTTGCCACATACCATCTTGACTTTGAGAAATTCATCCCAAAAGTTCTAGGCTTTATTTCTTCAATGGAAATTGTTATGTAAATCCTAATGCTTTCTCTCTTTACTTCACAGGATGTATATAAGCATTTGTTGAAATTTATGGAAAAAAGTTTATATGAAAACTAGAGCCCAGATTAAATGGATGCCTATACATTGTTTTAACAAAACTCAATATATTCACTTCAGCAGATTTTCAATCTCCCTTAAATATGAAAAAGATATTTGCTAACTCTTTCCTTTTCTTTATCTTATTAATTAGAGATTCTTTTTAATATTGCAAAAAATAAAGAATAATCAGATGACAAAAATTAACAATGCCTTTAATTCTATACTGCTTTTCTTTATCATAATGATAAGAAATAAAGAAAATTAAATCATAACCAAAGCATGTAAGTTTCAGTGAGCAGTATGTTTTTGTTAACAATAGATTCAGGGATACAATGATAACAGAAAAAAATGTCACTGATATTTGATAAGATTTGTAAGTGGGTTTCAAGCTCCATGGGCCAGAGTATGCTTTGTGATGTAGACAGTCTGGGTACAGAATTAAAAATGTGAAACGTTAGTTTCTTTATCTTACATAAAATTGTATTTTATTTATATGTTTATATAAAAGATAAGTAGTGAGAGAAAAGGTAATGTTCCTATCATTCCATGTTGTCTCCATCACTAGACCTTGCATTTAACTTAATGTCTACAAGAGTAATATAAAAATAAATCTCTAATTTGAATGTATTCTTATCTATACGAAAATGTCTCTACACATCTGTGTTCTTACAGGAATCCTCCTAAACCACAATTCCCCAAATAAGGGAATAATGAAATATACTTCATTCAAAAACATCACAGAGCTCCAGTCCTCATTCTCTCCAAATTATACACATTTCATCTCATTTTTACATAGATACAAATATTAAATTCTCCTTTTAAGACACTATTATCATTATTATCTAAAATTTCTTTTCATGAATAGCAATTGTGTAAATGGAAAAAGTACTTCCAGTAAAGAAAGAGTAACTCTCCTTAGGGAGCTGACAACATAATAGAATGTTGTTTGTATTAAAAGTGCAATTCTAGCTGAGGTTTTATTTTTAAATACCTAATAATCCAAATTATCACAAAGTTGAATTTACTCCCTGGTGGCATATTACAAAGCTGTATTCACAAGGGCACCAAGTAAGCTACTATTAGGTAAGTTTCTACTCAGCATAGGGCCAAATATCTGTTTTTAATTGACTTAATTAATATTTTCTTCTGGTAAGAAAGAAACAAAATTTAAATATTGGGAAATTTAAAAAGCAAAGCATAT
This sequence comes from Oryctolagus cuniculus, assembly GCF_051225735.1. Lineage (NCBI taxonomy): Eukaryota > Metazoa > Chordata > Mammalia > Lagomorpha > Leporidae > Oryctolagus > Oryctolagus cuniculus. The sequence goes on along the minus strand of NC_142868.1, from coordinate 60,100,867 downwards.
CAGTTATGTTATTTAATTTAGAAGAGTGTGATGATTTATATACCCACATCTTAAAGCTGATTGTGTGAGCAGCAATCCTTTATTGAGACAATTTATTACATAATCATTCTGAAACAGTACTTAAAAAAGTCTAGTTAATATTTTCTAGAAGTATCAATAGAGTAGTAACATTATGTGGCATCTATTTTTTGAGGGGGAAGTCAAGTGTGAGACTGAATGCTAGATGAAGAGGCTACAAAGAAACAATAGAGACAAAAAGTCATTTGTTGATGAATAAGCAGTGACCCTGAAATAAGGATTTAATTTTCACTATTGAAAAATTATTTTGTACCTAGTTCTATTTGCTTAGTCCTTTGACAAAAGGTGTATCAGGTCTCTGACTAAAATTATAGAAAATATGTAAGTGTCTCACTTGAGCACGCATGACAATAATATGGAATATGTCTGTGAGAATTGTTTTCTAAAATGTTAGCTACTTTCAACACCCTATGGCCATTTACCAGTTTCCAGAATCGTCATGGCTATCTGAGACCTCCCACTAATACTGAATGGAGATCTTCTCAAACTTAGAGAGACCATAAAGCATAGTGGTTAAGATCCTGTGCGTAGAGACCGTCACAGGTTTAAATTTGTTATGCCCATACCAGCATTGTGAACTTTAAAAACTACATAACTTGACAACAGTACCCCTCTCTGTAAAATCTGGCCATCCACTCAACTGAGATGTACTTGGAATAATACAAAGAAATGGCCCTTAACTAAGAAATCCAGAAAGGTGAATTTTAGTAAGGAAAATTGGTTAAAAGTATTTAATTATGAAAAGAGGTTAAGTAAAGTGGCTACCAAAAAATACAGGGACATGGCTGATATTAGTGGTCACCATTTCAGAAAAGTCAGAGTGGTAAAAGAATCTAGAATGGGGTAGATTGAGGAATACCCAAAGGATGAAGTCCTAGAGATGGTAAGTCTCAAGGAAAAATAAATAAATAAATAAAATGGGATGAGGGAACTGAGGGCCTAGAAGTGGTCAACAGAGATAGCACTCCCTAACAACCCAGCCCTACTCTAGAGCCTGGGTCCAGAGAAAAAAGAAACAGCTTACTTGAGGAGACCACAGGAGAATTAATCCTCAAAGACAAATGGGATTCAGGAAATAAAGAGAACTTCTGATAAGCAAGCTAATATATAGGAGGGGTGCTGAATAAGTAAAGTTTCAAATGGAAATGCTAAGGGAGAGAGTAAGTAAAGAATGGAGGACTGAACTTGGGAGGCATGGAGCAAACATGAAGACCCTGACATGTCAGCAGAAGGTAGAAGACAAACTGGAGAAATAACTTGCACCTGGACCATTAATATCAGAAATGAGGAACAGGCTCTGGGCCTGATGGATGTGATTTTTGACTCACTTCATCTTGCTTTATGTCACATCGGGGCAATTCATAACAAATCAATGTGCTTATTTTTGTCAAAAAGGGTGCTTGCTAAATATTAGTGTCACCGCTTACTTAGCCACTGATGTGTCCCCTGGGTGTGCTAAAGAGATAACCTATGTTTTATGCACTGCCTGGGTAAGAGTAGTACTTTGGAGTCTCTCTGCGTGTTCCTGTACGACTGTCCCACTTGTGAAGTATATAAATGTTCCTCCTCTCCCAAAACGAAGTAGAACTGTTTGATGTTTTTTAAGATTCTGTTAAATCCTTATCCTCAAAGAAAATAATACAGATTCTCCTTGACTTATGATGGGATTATACTCAGATAAACCCATTTCAAGTTGAAAATATCATAAGCTGAAAATGGATTTACTCCCCCTAACCTGTCAGATGTCCTATCTTAGCCACACAGCATGCTGTGGAGTGTGGGTAGTTTCCCCTTGTAACTGTGGACTGACTGGAAGCTGTGGCTGCTGTCGCTGCCAAGCAGCACAAGAAGTATCATCCTATATAATGTTAGTTCAGGAAAAGACCAAAATACAAAATTCAAAGCATGATTGCTACTGAATGCATTTTGTTATACATCATTGTGAAGTGGAAAAAATAAATAAATAAAAATAAGTCAAATTATCCTTAATCTATTTACTCAGAATCATGATACACAACTATACCAACATGTTTGTTTCTACCATGTCAGATGTGGTGTCAGAAGTGGACATCTGTGTCCAGGAAACCACACCCCAGTCTCCACCTATCACCCACTACCAACACCATCCAAGCATGCTGGGAAGCTACAGAAGCTGTGATTGTGAACAGGTGAAAATGAAAAATGTTTTATTTTGGGGACCATCCATACCTGAATAAATTATGGCTCAATTACTTTCTAGTTCTATGAATTAGAAGAACTTCCTTGAGTAGAGGCACTCCCCAGTATCCCCTCACCACTGACCTAAGTGGAGAATGAAAGGAAAAAGGAATTAAATACATGCATTGAGTCAAAGACACCTGGATCTGCGACAACAGGACTGGAGCACACTTGCTGGGCAGACCAGCAAAGCCAGCTCAGGGGAAGTCTTGGTATTAAGAAATTTGAATTTTATCCTACAGGAGAGCCTTTACAGTTGTTAAAAATTTTTCCTTGAACAACTTGTTTGATTCATGGACTGTTAGAATAAACAATTAAATGTCTTAAATTTATGTATCATTTAATGTCAATATCAAAAGGAAAGGAGGTTATAGTTATATTTGCAATGTTTACTTATTTCTATGTAACCCTAATGTTTGCTTAAGAATTTCTAAACACTCCATAATAAGTTGCCTGAGTACCTATAAAAATATATTTTTTATCAGAGAGTTTACATTATTTGGAAAAGGAACAGGTAGGGCCTGGGTAGTTTTTAAAGACATGGTGCTTGGTATTTGGCCTAGCATCTAAGACACCCATATCCCATATCAGAGATCCTGGGACTGATGATCACCTCTATTTCTAATCACAGCTTCCTGCTAATTTGGACCTTGGGAGGGAGCAGTGATGGCTTAAGGGGTTGGATATTTGCCATCCACATGAGAAACACAAATTGACTTTCCAGCTCCCTGTTTTGTCCTCTGCTCTAGGGCTACCGTAGGTACCCAGGGGATAAACCAGCAGATGGGAGACTGTGTGTGTGTGTGTGTTTGTCTTTCTGCCTCTAAAATAAATAACTTAAAAAAAAAGCAGCAGGCATTTGGTGCAGGAGTGAAGGTGCTGCTTGTAACTCCGTCATCCCATATCAGAGTGCCTACGTTTGAATCCCAGCACTGTGTTACTAGCTTCCTACAGATGCTTACCCTGGAAGGTAGCAAGTGGTGGCTCAAGTAGTTGGAACTCAGCCATCCACATAGGAGACCCAAATGGAGTTTCCCATTTGGTTCTGCCTGGCCCAGCCCTAGATACTGGGATCATTTGCGGGGTGAATCTTCAGAGGGGAGATTTATTCCTCTTTCTCTCTCCCCTCCCTTTTTCCTCCCCCAATTTGAAATAAAATGGAAATAAATAAAAATTTAAAATTAAATCTAGACTTAAAAACAAACAAAATGCATGTAATTCTAATGTAAATCAGGTTGAGATTTCAATGAATAATTACTGTCAAATCATTTGTGTATTGTAATTATATCTTTATCAGGATGCAAGAGTTATCGTATATATTCTATTCTTTGTAGAAATGCAAAATTGATCAATCAACCACTAATGAGCCTAATGTTGGCTGTTAAGAAATGAGCAACTTGGATTTTTAAAAAATGGATTGCATAAGAAATACAAAACAGCTCTAGCAACTACAAAGTTTAGGAATCAGACATGATAATCCACAAAGAGTCTTACATAAGAAAGAGCATTAGTTGGGAATTAGAACTTCTAAATTCTAAAATCAAATCCGCTGCTCTGATCAGGGGGAAAAAAATCTATGTTTATGTTAGTGTTATTATTGCCAGTAAAATGTGGAGGCTTAATTAAACTCTCTTCATTTCCATCTATCACTAATATTCTCCCACTAGGATATTCTTTTGTCAACTTTGATTCCTGTGTCCTTTCCATTAAAAATGAAAAGATCAGGTCCATCCCTTACCCCACAAAAAAAACTATAATTATAACTGATGAGCTCATTTTATCCTCAAAAGTCTTGTGGATAAATATTATGATTCATAGTCCTTTCAATCACCATTAAAAATTCACCCCATCAAAGCAATGTCTTAAACCCTTTATTCTTTTTCTAGCTTGTTTGCATGGGACATCTTTTCTGACTCAGTGTCCCACTCTCTGGTAACCTCAAACATCCTTCTTCCCGGCCCTAAGCAATTCATGTTCTCCATCAACAAAACCATGAATGCGTTCCTGACCTTCTTGCTCCAGTCTAAAACCCACCAGGATTTCCTTAGGGAATGCTGCTTCCCCTGAAGCCATTTCATATGATGGCTGTTTTGTTTTGTTTTGTTTAGGTTTTTTGTGGTTGTTGGTGATTTTTCTCCTAAATCCGATTTCTCCAAAGTCTTAGTGGCAGATAGGTTTCCTAATTTACAGAAAAAATTTCCCCTCCGAAGAGAGAAAAACAAACAGAAACCAAAGCCTGTGCCACACAGTGCATTCTAGCCCCTCTGCCTGAGGCAGGAACAGAGAGCCCCTCCCCATTTCCTGATGCACATAGGGAGCACTCTTCCCTGCATCACCCTGGTAACACCAACGTCATGAAAGCAATCCTGCCAATATCCCGTGACCCTTAAGTTCCTCACCCATATCACACAGCAGTTCTTTCACTCTGTCAGCCACCCAACGCCGTACTCATATCTTTAGCAGTTGCCCAATTTGATAAACCAATCCAAATTTCACACATGCCATTGTCAGATCATTGCCTCTTATACTTCCAGTTCTGTTGTGACAGAAACCAAATCCCCAAACATTTACTGTGAAAACTCTCCTGATGAGGATACAGCCTCACTTTAAAATAATCTTTATTTTTATTTATCTGAAATGAATTTATCTGAATTTATCTGAAATCTTCCAAACACTGGTTCATTCCCCAAATGCCCACAACAGCCAGGGTTGGTTCCAGGGCAGGCCAAAGCCAGAAACTTATTAAGTCATTACAAGTCATCCATTTCGGTGGCAGGGACCTAAGTACCTGGGCTCTCATCTGAAGCCTCTAAGGGTGTGCATTATTAAACGAATGCTAGATTGGAAGAAGAGCCAGGACTCAAACCCAGGCACTTCAGTATGGGACACTAAGCACCATCTTATCCACTGCCGGGAACATCTGCTTCGTGACCCTCTTTTACATTGTCCAATCCTCCCTCCTGAAATTACTTTATTTCTTAAGCCATTCAGATTTCATGGTCTGGTATAGTTACTCCCTAACATACATCTTTAAAGATTTTCCCGAGTCTCCCGCAGGTATCATTTTCACCTAGTGATACCCCAACTCTGGTTGAGTCTTATTTTGTTTCCCCATGTGCCAAATGTGATCGGAGAAAAACAATAATTTATATTGAGTGATTTTAATAAAAGATGTAAGTCCTATCAAGTAAGCACAGTCATGCCGTGGTATCCCTGAATTTGTTGTTCTCCTTCTCTTCAAGATGATAATTTCATACCTTTTGCTTTCTGCAGAAGCCTACCACATCCATACTCTTTTTTATTCTACAGATTTTTTAATATCTCTACTATATCTTCATGTGTATTCTTTATTTTATTTGGGATAGTATTAAATGAATTTTCCTTGTTCCTGTCTAAATCCAATCTGTCACTTTTGTAGTCTCTCCTCCTACCTAAACAAAGAATTTACTCCTAAAATTTTTCCCCTCACATTATTAATTTTTCCCTTTCTTACTAAAGTACTCCTATGAATATTCAAATGCATGATATTTAAAAATAAATTTTGTGTGATGACTTGCTGCAGATACTTTTGACATCTGATTTCAATCAATTTATAGTAGTACTCCTCAACAGAATGAAACAAAACTAATTAAACCATCAGTCCCCACATCCTCCCCTCCCCTGTTTCCTTAACCTACCCCAGAGTTTCATTAGATCATTCCATTGATCTCAGTTGGTAATCACTTGGCATATTTAACAACTACTCTTAAAATACTTTCTACATTACTCTGGTTTTCTACCTAAAACACTGGCTTCTCCTTTTTTAGTTTTCTGGGCTGGTTTCTCTACTCCAGACACTTTAAATGTGAGGGTACTCTAGGGTTCAGTGCTTAGTGCTTTGCCTCTCTCCTGTCATTCACAGTTTATCACTTTGAATCCCACATTTAAAAATATCATTTCAGAACATATTTGATGAGTGAATGAGTGAACAAATTAATATGAAATTATGGTATATTTAATCAAAAAGCCACTAGTGTGTCTTTGCCATAAGTTAAATTTTAGGGAGAAATGCTAGCTGATAAAGATTTGGATGAATAATTCAGAAATAGAAGTTAGAAACTCAGGAGTCAAGTGATCATGTACATATAATCTTGACTCCCAAGTTTTAAATAATCTCTACCCCTGTATGAAACTGTCAACTTTATGTCTCTATTTGGAAGCAAATAGATAACCCCAAGTTATTACATTTACAATAGAGCTCCTAAATCCATGTCTTTCCTTTACTGCATAACATGAAATAATCAAACAAATCTGCCTCATTTACACTCATCTCCTTAATAATAAATGGCACCAGCAAATAAGCAGCCCCTATATATCTAAAGAATCCATCTTTTCTTCCCTCTTTTTCTCAATGAAATTGAGAAATTTTATTATCTCACCCTGACAAATAGGTGCCAAATCTGAGCACATCTTTTTTTTTTAAGATTTATTTATTAATTTGAATGTCAGAATTACACACAGAGAGTAGAGGCAGAGAGAGAGGTCTTCTATCCGGTGGTTCATTCCCCAATTGGCCGCAATAGCTGGAGCTGCGCCGATCTGAAGCGAAGAGCCATGAGCTTCCTCTGGGTCTTCCATGTGGGTGCAGGGGCCCAAAGACTTGGGCCATCTTCATCTACTATCCCAGGCCATAGCAGAGAGCTGGATCGGAAGAGGAGCAGCCGGGACTAGAACCAGTACCCATGTGGGATGCCAGGGCTTCAGGCCAGGGCGGTAACCTGCTGTGCCACAGCACCATCCCCAATCTGAGCACATCTTATGACTTCTTCAGCTTCTGTGACAATTTATCTGAGGCATCTTCAATTCTCTTTTGGACAGTTCATATAAACTCTTTCCTACTCTTCTTGCTGTGGACTCTTGCCTTCTCATAGATTGTTCTTATAATCTGTTCTTCAAACAGTCACAGTGTTCTTTTAAATGTGTAGAATGCATCATGTCCCCATTCAAAATCTCCAAAATCTCATTACTTGCATAACAGTATCCATAAGTACAGCCAAGTCAGAGAAAACAGTACTTGCTCTGATTTCTGTCAAATTTCCTGCATTATATATCAAGCCTCTCCTCATTTTCATCATTTCAGCCTCCTTGATTTTTCCACTGTCCCTCACACACTCTAAGATCACTTCCACACCCCAGGTTCACTTGTTTGGCTATCTAGCTTCCTCTATATGATACTATACCATACTTGTATCTCTTCCTTAATATCACCACTTCAGAGAAGTATGCCAAAGCTTGCCTAGCTAAAATACTTGCCCATGGTTGCTGTTTTCTTTTTCTGTTACCCTAATTTAAATCATATGTATATGAAAGTATCACAAAATTCTCATGGGAAAATGGAATTAAAAGATTAGCTCATTTTGATGTAAATTTTTTTGAAATCCATATATATGAATCTTCAAATATTCATGTACAATGATTAAACTATGGATGGATTTCAGTTTCTTCACCAATATGAAAACATCTTTTAATTCTATTTTTCCACAAACTCTCATTTATTACCCTTGGTCTTTAAGCCATATTGCAGCATATGTCAAAATTAACATTTTTGTTGTTGGTGGTATCCTTTGTTCTTATCTGCTCCATTGGAATGTAAATTCAATAAAGGTAGGGAATTGTTCACAGCTATAGCCCTACTGTGTAAGTTGGTACAAGCATAGAAGATATTTTCAATCAATGTTATTGAAAGGAATACTGACACAAACTTGGGCTTATTCAGGCATTCTACTGGAGTCCAGGTAGCAAGATTTAAAGACACAGTATGGTTGATCTGTAAATCTGAACCATTTAAGGTTGCAGCACAGGGTTAGTGTCAAGAACATTGACTGATCTCTTCTATCAAGCTTGATGCACTTCTGCTATTATACATAAATAATATTGCTATTATATCTATTCTGAATATTAGACCATACGTGTGTATATATATAATATACACATTATATAAAATGTAAAATTTACATATAATATATATCTATATAAACTCTAGACACTGAACTACTGGCTGAGTGAACAATGTAATGATGTCTAGAGGTAGGCAGTAAATCAGCAACTTTCAAACATGTCTTATCCTACTCCACACACAAAAATATGTATTTAACATTGTAATGTAATAAAGTGAAAATATATTGCACCATTAAAACATCATTTATAAATGAGTTTTTATAAACACACATAAAACTTGAAAAGCAAATTTACCAAGTATTTCTTATTCTTTCTATATGATACACAAACACACACACACACACACACATATATATATAGCTCATATTTTCTATGGTATTTATTTGATTCTGTTTTATTCAACCCTTATATTTCATCTTTAAAATTATTTTCCAACCTAATAAATTGAGTTTATATGCACAATTAGTTTTCAAGCCATAATTTTTAAGCAGCATTCAATAGGACCATATAAAAATGATGAATTTTTTATGAAAAAAAAAAGAAGCACAAGAAAATAAAATTTTCAAAAAAGAAATGTTGTTTGTGAACCTAAAGAAAGAATTTTAAGATGTGAAGCTCTTTACATTTCCCCCATCCTTAATCCTTTTGGTAAATATGTAACAAAAAAGAGGAGATGCCATGTATGTTTATGGTTATGTCAAGCTTCACGAACTTAAACACAAATTCAGGTCAAGGAGTCACAGAATCTAATATACTCATGTTTTTTAGCTCATTATTTTCCATTTAATTACTTCTGAATTATGTAGAAATATTTCACATTTTTATTTACTCTAGTTTCTAGGAAACAATGCAACAGAAGAGATGCTTTGAACACCATCAGGGTTTTAGGGCAAGGACAAATTAAAGGCTTGACAACTGGACAAAGCCTCCTCTGGTTTATTCAGAGGCTCTGAGTGGAAAGCATTCTCCGTACAAATCTACGCAGTGTTGTAGGAAATGTCAACATGAAATCCATAGGCCTTGAAAATTGAACTGCTGAAGTTGAAACAATCATCATTTGGATTTGCCTGGAGCATCTATTGAAAAAAAACTAATGATAAAAATTACTCAAAAATCTAAACACATATTCTCACAAGTGTAGAAAGTAGAGAGTCCTTTGCAATACAGAAGGGGAAAAAGCTTAAAAAATGAGTGGTAGGAGAAGAGGTCAAGTGTCAGAGTAAAGCTTTAATAGTTTTTTTTAAATCAAATCCATTGCATGTTTGCGGAACCAGATAGAGCTTTCAGCCACAGACAAGAAACATTTTTCAAGGGCTATATACAATCATCTCCTAGATAACATTCACTGACCTAAGTTCATAGGATCAAGATTTTGTAGTAGCAGAATGAGCTGATCCTCCATGTGTTTATCAAAATGTTCTGAATTGTGTCACTAGCTTATTTCTAATAACTTACAAGTCATTAGAAGTTTTATAAACAATAATTTTCAGAAAACAAATTTTTTATATTCTTGGGGCCAGCATGGTGGCATAAGAGAGTAAAGCTGTGGCCTATGATGCCAGCATCCCATATGGGCAACGGTTCCAGTTCTGGCTGTTCTACTTCCAATCTACCTCCCTGCTAATGTGCCTGGGAAAGCAATGGAGGACTGTCCAAGTGCTTCGGTCCCTGACACCACCCATGTAGGAGAACTGGATGAAGCTCTGCGCTCCTGGCTCCTGGCTTTGTTGTGGCCATTTGGGAAGTCTCTCTCTCTCCCTCTCCTTCTCTCTGTCTCTCTCTCTCTGTCGGGGGGATTGGGGGAGTCTCCCTCTTTCTCTCTGTAACTCTGCCTTTCAAATAAATAAATAAAATCTTCTGAAATTCTCCTTAAATATCTTCTAAAAAGAAATAATTCACAGGTATTACATATATTCTGTGTGAGGGACCCAACTATATCTGGATGGTACTAGAATGGATGTGTACATATGCTTTTCCAAAAGAGACCTTCTTGTAGCACAAAGCAAAGCCAAATGTCATGCAGACAGTAAGGTTATTGTAAATTATGCTTATTCTTCACTTTTATTGTCTTTAGGTAGAGGAGCTTTCAATAGAGTAACACCTTTTCTCCTACTTGCAATTCTCTTTCTAGGAGAGAAGGAATGACTCACCTAATCCATTATGCCCTCTCTTTCATATGGCATGCTCCTGCTTCAGGCAGTCCCTACTCCATATGGCTAGAATGGCTGGATGGAGATGCTTGGCATCTGGAGCAGGTTGAGGGAGCTCTGTCATTTTCCAAGATCCCTTGAGCTCCTATGGGAAATTGTCTGTATTACCATGAATCAGTATTAAGGATTTCATTAATTACAAACACAAGAAGATCATCTTTTTACCCAGACTTTATATGTAATATTCTCATTTATTAGAGCCTTGTCAATTTCAGAGCTGACTCAAATTTGGGTAAAGAAGGTGAGTGCCAAATCAATACAACTTCAGTTCAGGCTGGTACCTATTAGATAATGAGTGAAAACTGGAATTAAGAAAACCTACAGAGATGCTTTTAATGGATCCATAATTGTTCACTATAGCTTCAGCAGCAGAACCCTTAAGCATTCTAATTTGAAGTCGCTGCAGCATGGGTCCACAGCCTCTAAGATAAAACCGCATGTTTTTACGGTGAATGACTGTTTCATATAAACAGGCATGAAGACCTTGACACCTAAGAAGAACTGGACTTTGGCAACTCAAGTACCAGCTGGTTTTGCACTATCCACTCTAGAGCTGATCTTGAAATTCACTATAATAAAAAGTGTAGTTTTAGGAGAATTATACTTTGGTCCCATCAAAGGCTCTCCTTGCAAAAAGATGATGACGCTTCCTGTTCATGTTACTGTTCACAGTCAGACAGGCAAATTGTGGAGGGACAGTACACCACAACAGCATAACACACTATGGAGAGGAACAGCCTAAATGTCAATCCTCAGCCTATCATTTTGAAACATTATTTGGGGCAAATAACTAGGACCTCTGTGTTTTATTTTCCTCATCTCTAAAACAGAATGACTGTAATACTAAGTGTCTTGTAATCTGCCTCCAGTAAAGTGAATTAATCTATCTATGCACTTAAAAAGTGCCTGGCAAATACGAAGTCCTTAGCTATTACTATTTTATTTACTGAAGAGAAATACTGAAGTTCTATTTCAAACTGCTAATGTTAAGAAAAATGATAGTTTCAGAGCTAGAAAGAACTGCTTCCACATTTTTAATGAAGTTCAGAATGATTTTCAGGGCCACTAGACAATATCATCCAAGGACAGACTTTGAATTCAAATAGGATGTCCTTTATACTTGGTCTTGAAATAGGTTTATTTGATAATTCTGTAAGTCCTGTACACTGACTAAAATGTGAGACCCAACTTATTATAAACCCAAAGAAAATAAGTGATCTTATCGATAAAATAGAATTATATAGGAGTTACTTAGTGCTAGTTAAGCTTCAGATGTTTTTTAAAAATCATCACTTCCATCATACAAAAAAAAAAAAAACCTCTGACAAAATGAAATTGGTATACTTTTATAGGATAGTAAAGGGTGGGAGTTAAAAATAAATGATACAGTAAATTCAAGGAGGAAAATCTTTCATAAATAGAAATCCAAGGAATTTTTCATACCTTTGGATATGTGTGCATGTCCAAGAATGGGCATACACAGGATGAAGTTAATCAAGATGTAGAAGACAACCTGGGACAACAGAATAGACTGGAATTGTGAGGAGTCAAATGGGTTAATAGGTAGCCAGGGGATCCCAACGGAATTTGGGGTATAAAATATTTGCTTCCTTCCCCCTTTTAGCAAGAACAAATAGGCAGCCCTTCTTCCTTGGGAATCTCCAAATTTACCAGGAGAATAGCAAGGGAGCTCCTCCAGAGCTCACAGCTTATTGTGAAAACAAGTTACCTATCCCACCCTTAGCAGGCAGATGGGATGGAGAATTGTAAATGAGGTCTTTTGATGGTTTTTGTCCCAACCTAGTAACTGAATGCCAATCAGATAATCCAGTTTTTTTTTCCTTCAAAATTGTACTTAAAAACTCTAATGGCACAAGGCTTTCGGGGTTCATTCCTCTCTTGGAAGCCCCCTTCCATGCTGCTCTGGCTCGAGATCTTTGATTCTAATAAATACTTTTAAATATTTTTGCAGTCTGCTTGGAAATTCTTCTTCCATAGGAGAACAAAGGGAACAATAATTTCTTCACCGCCATTTTCCCATAACAGAATCAGGAAGAAACAGAACCTCAAAAGCAAAACATTCAGCCTGTTAGACAAACCACACACACACACACCCCTCTGAAATTTGGACAAGGAATCAGAAGTGTTAGAGAGAGATGTTGTGATGAACATCCTCACAATGGTTAAATTCAGGGGTCCTTTCAGAACAAAATCTGAAGTTGAACCAAAAATATATGAAACAGTAGCCAACACACCCTAGATGAAATACTGATGAATCTTAAAATGCAAAGGCTTGAGCAAGTTGAAGTTAGGCTAAAAGAATGCAATTTAATTAATTAAAGATGATGATGATATCTATTCTATTGTGCTAGATCCCATAGAGAAGAAAGGAATTGCATCCTCTGGGAAAATACAAAGATGAGGCAAATTTGTTATACTTACATCTCACTATTGTTTTATATAGGAGGGGGCTTGAAATAAAATCCAGGTCTGGGCTGCCAGCATCTGAAATTATCATAAACTTTGCAACATGGTAGGAATTATTCAAATGCCACTGTCTGAGAGTTAAGAAATATACAATTTTTGAATTTTATTCCATATATAATAAACCTATAGTACTAAAAGTGAACATTTAACGAGGAGTTATTTCCATGAAGTTTTGATTTCATGGACTGTAGACATATGGCACAGACTGAACAGCATTCTAGCCATAAAGGTTTATCCTCTCACTTCCCTGCTTCCAAAATCCTAACCAGTGGGGTCTAGGTAGATAAGTTTTATTTTAGGATATTTATTTTGTTTTCAAAAAATGTTACCACTGGGAATCACTCAGGTTATCTGTTCATTCCATGAACTCCTCCTTGAAACAGGGGATGAAAACAGACTTGATTTTAACTTAATCTTCTGAATTCTGAAGGAATTCTACACATGCCTCAAGATTCAGGCCAGGTTTCAGCTATAGAAAGATCCCAACTCAGCCAGCGCCATGGCTCAGTAGGCTAATCCTCCCCTTGCGGCGCCGGCACACCGGGTTCTAGTCCCGGTTGGGGCACCAGATTCTGTCCCAGTTGCTCCTCTTCCAGGCCAGCTCTCTGCTGTGGCCAGGGAGTGAAGTGGAGGATGGCCCAAGTGCTTGGGCCCTGCACCCACATGGGAGACCAGGAGAAGCACCTGGCTCCTGGCTTCAGATCAGCGCGGTGCACCAGCCGCAGCGGCCACTGGGGGGTGCACCAACGGCAAAGGAAGACCTTTCTCTCTCTCTCTCTCTGTCCACTCTGCCTGTCAAAAAAAAAAAAAAAAAAAAAAAAAAAAAAAAGAAAGAAAGAAAGAAAGAAAAATCCCAACTCACCTCTGCAAGAAGAATCGTTCAGGTAAGACTTGGCAGAATACAACACTGGTATGTCACAGAAGAGAGGAGTTTATGAGAGCTTACAAGCTTTGGACAGTGTGTTGTGTAATCACAAAACTAAGAAAATTTATGTTGAACTTTAATTCCTTTTATCTTCCAACATTAATATTTACTTGCATGTCATCACATAAGTGATGAGCATGATGGGCAATATGGCTAGACAAAGATAGGTGGAAAAATAGTGCACACAGTGAGTTTTCAGCCTCAGGTATCAAGTAGCCTGGGAGATACTTACCAGAGCATTTTAACACATGAGGACTTCACAATACAGTACACACTGCCTTGAAGTGCTGAAAGTAAGATCAGTCCACAGCACGGATGAGAAAAGAGCCACCCCACAAATATGGAAGCAAGAATAAAGGCTGACCAGCTCCTCCCATGAGAACAGCACATGGAGGATGATGATGGAAAACAAAAGAACTCGAAGAAAAAAATGTTAAGGGAGAACTTAACCCAAATCTGAAAGGTGGAGGAAGGTTCATTTGAATTGCTTATTTTCTTTTGACTCCAAACGGAACAGTGATTCACTTGGTGAATTTAGAAGATGGCCCTGAGTGTGTATGGTCATTCATCTCCCTCCATTTTTTGCTGGGAGAAGATATGGATCTTGTGGTGCTCTTCCTTGCCTTATGTTTTGTAGCTACAAGATCAGCCATGGCAGCAAAAGCTTGGGTTTGTAACACAGCCTCTAAGTTAGAGTTATCTGTAGAGTTGGGAAGTCTGTATTATTTTGATTTTTCCATATTAGGCTGCCCAATGTTGCCAAGCAACCTGCTCCAACGCATTATTATCAAGTAATACAGGTAATACTTTTTCCTTCTGTCTGACTTCTGTCTCCATTTCTTCATTGGTTATAAACACAGGTGGTAAAGAGATGCATTGATTTATCAGTCCTTCAAGCCCTTACACAGCTGTGTTTGAGGAAGGACAGGAGCCACAGGAGGTTTCGACAGAATGCAATGAAAGACCTCAGTATCCAGTCACACCAAGTGTCCTCACCCAGACACTCTTGGCAGAATTATAGATTTTTTTCTTCAAATAATTTCTCTGTCATGTCTATACAAGAGAATATGTGCAGTGACATATATGATAATATTGACATTTACACAATAGAGATGGGCAAATATAGGCAAAACAGAGATGCTCAAAAACTGAGCACCAATAAAAATGTCATTTCAAATTTCAGGAATTTAGGATCCCAGTGAGTTTTTAGACAAGGAGACATGAAGGCAAAAGAATAGGGAGAGAAAATGGAACACCAAAAATCATTTATGACAGACTTGAATCCGCCTTTGCTTAAGCTAGGTGCTATCTTTTCAATAATTCCCATAAGTATCACTTCAGTTCCATGGTTAAATGCATTTCAAATATTGACCAACAGAATTATTTTTAAAAAAAAATCGCAAAGCAACTTTGTGGCAGTCAGAGTGAATATTCAAACCCAGAGTCATGATTTATAGTATTTGATGCAGATGTTAGGACTAGCTTATACTCTCTTAGACTTCTTGCTCATTTATTAAGGTGTCATAAGATGAGAATATCTATCTTCCATTTAAGCTTTTCATCCTGATAGCAAATATTAGCAGCTTTAGTCTTCTCAGAGTACAGGCTATCACAAAAGCAAATAAGTTATTTTAAAC
The DNA here is from genome assembly GCF_051225735.1 of Oryctolagus cuniculus. NCBI lineage: Eukaryota > Metazoa > Chordata > Mammalia > Lagomorpha > Leporidae > Oryctolagus > Oryctolagus cuniculus. Next base: position 60,085,376 of record NC_142868.1, on the reverse strand, counting down.
ATAGGGGGAAAAATCACAGAAAGCCATTTTGTTTCTACCTGAAACAAAATGGTTTTGCTCTGTAAGGTGTCAATTTGCACCTCAATGGCTATTGTTCTTTCTCCCTCCTAACATTTATTAATGAACTCAGGGCGAGGAATGACTAGGAAATTGAGGAGGTCAGATTTAGCATAATATGGTCTAACTATTATCTAAAATACAGTTTTCCTTTTCACTGTCTTTAACTTTTTCTATTATTTTCAAGAAACAGTTTTATAAATGTCTATTTTAGGAATATATATATATATATGCTGGTCTTTTCATATCATATTAAGACAGCCTACTGGTGATATATATTTGGTTCACTAAGAATATGTGCGATATGGAGTAACTGACAAAACAGTGCTTGTGATACTTGATTAGTAATCTCACTGCAATTCATGCAGTGTATGCACTAGTTCTTTCTGGGCTCTGAACAGCCAAAGAGGGAAGGCATTTAAAATACAAACAGTTGTAAATGCATTCCTTTTTTTAAAAAAGAGAAGAAAATTCTGTATGTGTTAACAGAAATAGCTATTGAAATATATCTTTTAGAGAAAAAAAACATTTTGTTTTCTCTATTTTAAATAAAATCTCATCTTCTCCAATTGTACATTATATCAAATTTTCATCCGCTCAGAGAACACTTATTTCACAACTCATCTGTTCTGAGAAAAAGATAATAAAATCATTCTCACTTTTGCTTTCTTTTAACAGCATAAAGAACCCATGATGGATTGTACATTTATAGTACAGAATTATCCATTCTGTCATTTCAGAGTACTGACTTACTGTAGTACCCTTGTCCCTTTACATTCCAGGCTCCTATCCACATGTGTTCAATACTCTACATGTTTATTTCAAAATCTTATTCTCACAAGCAGTCTACAAAATCCAAAAGCTAGAAACTTAAGTGAAGAAAAAAAGTTATGTCTAAGAAACTGCTAATGAAATTCATAGCAATACAAACTCTCTGAAACGTTCTTTATTTTCAATTGCTGTTGAAAAACACTTTTCCCAAAGTTTCTTGTTAGAATTTCATTACAAGATACTCCCATAAAAACTATTTAATTTTCTATTATAGGAAAAGAGGGCTTGATCTTTTACTAAACATTTCATGGAAAAGTCTAAAAGTGGTTTCAATTATTTATCAAATTGAAATCTAGGTCTTGGAAACTGCTGGCATCACACATACACACACACGCACACATACACATAATATCAGCCCACTGAGTGCCATTAGGTCATAAAGCGCTGCTGTAGCAACATCTCTGGTACAGCTGCTGGGGCTCATGCAACTTTTACTATAGTTATAAAGTCATTTATTACATTTTCTTTATGATGCTAATGCATTGCAGTCTGTTACTTTATTGTTCCCACTGTGATAAAGACTGAAATGTATGATATTGTGCCAAAAAAAGTATCCACACACACTCACACATCCACACAGCCTAATAACAGCCTGTGGCATTAAAAGTCATCAAAAGGTCTATAAAAATATTAACAAGGATATAAAAAATGAAATATTTTGGTACAGCTTTGTCATTTTGTTTCATAGATATATTTGACTTTTTTCATTTAATTTCTTTTTTATTAAGTTTTTTAACCTTTCATTTAATGAATACAAACTTCATGCATTTCTTTAAGTATAATTTTAAGAATATAGTGATTATTCCCAGCATGCCAACCATCCCAACCCTCTTCTTCCTCTCTCTCCTATTCCCAGTCTATTGTATACTAATATCTATTTTCAGAAGGTTAAGTCTATAGTAAGTAAAGAGTCCATCAATTTGGATGATTAAAAAAAAGAAAAGAAAAAAGGAAGAGAAAAACTGTTTCTCAACAGTCAAGAAAAAGGCTGTTCAAAGTCACTGCATATCAGAGTTAATTTCATTTCTTTTTTTTTTTGAGAAACTTAATTAATTTTAAAGAAGCACCCAAGAGTGATACATATTTTGAAAACACTTAGACATAACTGTAGCTTATGAGAAATTAGAGTATCCTTTACTTAATACATTAAGAGAAACTAAATCTTTGGCAACAAGTTTTGTCAATAATTGAAGAAGCACCTAAGAACACAGGGAATGAATTTGGACATTTCAGCCTAACTAAAATTTATGAGACATAAGTATATCTTCCACTTAATATAATAAAATGCAATAAATATTTGAAAACAAGTGTTATTGCTAACTCTCCTAATACAACCCTTTGACGGCAGAGGTTCTGCATGGGAGGTTAGTGCACAGTGATCCTGTTGTTAATTGAAAAATTAACACTCTTAGGAATGACCTCAGTGATCACCTGAAGCTCTTGACATGAGATCCCTTGGCTATGGAAGTCTTTTCAATTCACAAACTCTGTCAGTATTTAGAAAAGGCCGTCAGCAAAGTGGAGGTTCTCCCCCTCTCTTCAGAGAAAAGTACAAACATCTTTGATGACCACTTTTTCCTCTGGAGTCTCACCCATAGAGGTCCTTCATGTAGGACACTTTTGGCCACGGTAATTAGCTTTCCATGCCTGAGATGCTCTTGCAGGCTTTTCAGCCAGACCAAAATGTGTTAAAGGTGGATTCTGAGGTCACAGTGTTTCTTAAAGCGATTGTCATTCTATGAGTCTGATGTATGGATTGCTTCCCATGTTGGAGCATTCACTCTTTTTTACTTCTACCTACTATTATTACCAAACAATTAATCCTATTTATATGATCACATTAACACTTAATTCTATTTATATGATCATTTGTAACAATTCTATCCATATGATCACTTTAACACTTAAAATGCTATTTTTCCCCCCATCTTATAAGGATTTGGGGTCCCATGGCAAGTTTTTAAACTGTACCATAGAAGTCAGTCTATAGGAATGGATACAAAATTTACAGCTTTACAGTTACAAACATAATACACTTCCTAATTACAACTTTAGGAACATCGTGATTATTAATTTCTTTTTTTTTTTTTTTTTCTTTTTTTTTTTCTTTTTTTTTTTTTTTTTTTTTTTTTTTTTTTTTTATGACAGGCAGAGTGGATAGTGAGAGAGAGAGACAGAGAGAAAGGTCTTCCTTTGCCGTTGGTTCACCCTCCAATGGCCACTGCGGCCAATGTGCTTTGGCCGGCCCACCGCGCTGATCCGAAGGCAGGAGCCAGGTGTTTCTCCTGGTCTCCCATGGGGTACAGGGCCCAAGCACTTGGGCCAACCTCCACTGCACTCCCTGGCCACAGCAGAGAGCTGGCCTGGAAGAAGGGCAACCGGGACAGAATCCGGTGCCCCTACCAGGACTAGAACCCAGTGTGCTGGCGCTGCAAGGTGGAGGATTAGCCTATTGAGCCGCAGTGCCGGCGTGATTATTAATTTCAATATCACTGTGTTAGAACATAATTTGAAACTAAGAGGGACAAAATTTCATTTCTAAATAACTATATTAAAATGAACAAAGTCATTAAAACATAACAATGACTACAAACCCACAGGTACCCAAAGGTAATTGCTAATTGCATCTTATTCAAATTTTCTAAACTTAACTCTCCCTATGATATACCTGTACATAAGGAAAATGCCATTTTTATTGATAAAAAATCAATTACATTAATGAGCTGCCACCCTGTGCAAAGCTTACTTAGCAGTTAACACCTACAGCACTGTAAGTCTCTGGAAATACTCCTTCCTAGATTAGAGTCCTTTGGTGCCTTTTCTTTAGGGTTTGGATCAGAGCTGCTTCTGTTCTCTGACCCTCCTTTTCACCATTCCCTGACTCCCCTTATACAGGGCTCAAAGGTAAGAGATGATCGTCCCAAGAATCAGAAAAAATCCCAAGGGAAACATTCTTCTTTTTAACTACTTATTAAAGCTGGATATTCTATTGATAAATTTGTTGGGATATTTACTTTTCCTCAAAGAACACCTGAATCAAGAGAAATGTGACATTCAAGGAAAACCTTAACATTGTATGCTTTTAAAATGAGACAAAAGTAGCCAGTACTGTGGAATAGTAGTTTAAGCATCCGCCTGAGGCACCTGCATCACTTATGGCTGCCAGTTCTAGTCCCAGCTGCTCCTCTTCTGATCCAATTCTCTGCTATGGCCTGGAAAAGCGGTAGAAGATGGCCCACATTCATGGGCTTATGGACCCATGTGGGAAACCCAGAAGAAACTCCTGGCTCCTGGCTTTGAATCAGCCCAGCTCCAGCCATTGCAATGATTTGGGGAGTGAACCTGCAGATAGAAGATCTCTCTGTCTCCCTTCTCTTTGTCTGTAATTCTGCATCTCAAGTAAGTAAATAAATTTTAAACCAAAAAGAAAACAAGCAAAAAAGAAAGTGAGACATTTTTATTTCATCTTCAATAATTTTTACCTTTGTAATCTGAATGCACTTACAGTCTATTATCAAAATGTCTACTTAGATCCTATGTCCATTTAAAACCAGGCCTCATTGTTTTATTTAACTATTGAGTTGCAGGAGTTCTTTGTGTCATTTAGAAATTCACCTTTTATCACATACATGATATTTACCAATAGTTTCTCCAATTCTGTAGGCTGCTTTTTCATTTAATGGATTATTTCCTTTCCTTTATAGATACTTCATACTCTAGTATAGTCCTACTTATCTATTGTTGTTTATATTTTTTATTTTTACTAAGGGCACAGATTTAATTTATTTCATAAATACAATTTCTTTACGATGTGTTTATTTATTTGAAAGGCAGAGTTACAGAGAGGCAGAGGGCAAGAGAGAGAAAGAGAGAGTGGGAGAGAGAGAGAGGTCTTCCATCCACTGGTTCACTCCCCAGATGGCCACAGTGGCTGGAACTGTGTTAATCTGAAGCCAGGAGCCAGGAGCTTCTTCTGGGTCTCTTACGTGGGGACTTGGACCATCTTCTACTGCTTTCCCAGGCCACAGCAGAGAGCTGAGTTAGAAGTGGAGCAAGGCCGGTGCCGTGGCTCACTAGGTCATTCCTCTGCCTTGCGGCGCCAGCACACCGGGTTCTAGTCCCGGTCGGGGTGCCGGATTCTGTCCCAGTTGCCACTCTTCCAGGCCAGCTCTCTGCTGTGGCCCAGGAGAGCAGTAAGGATGGGCCAAGTGCTTGGGCCCTGCACCCCACTGGAGACCAGGATAAGTACCTGGCTCCTGCCATCGGATCAGCGCAGTGCGCCGGCCGCAGCGGCCACTGGGGGGTGAACCAATGGCAAAGGAAGACCTTTCTTTCTGTCTCTCTCTCTCACTGTCCACTCTGCCTGTCCAAAAAAAAAAAAAAAAAAAAAAAAAAAAGGGGAGCAGTCAGAACTCGAACTAGTGTCCATATGGGATGCCAGCACTGCAGGCGCCAGCTTTACCAGCTATACCACAGCGCCAGACCACCATAGATAAAATTCCCTCCCTCCCTCAATGCCCCTCTTCCTTTTTTTCTTTAATTTTTATGATAACACACATTTGGTTTATTTTATTATCACAAATTAATCCACCACTAACCATAATGTTCAACAAGTAAAAAATAGAAAGATTACTATTCCTCAGAAATATAGACAAGGGCTATAAAGAAAAATCAAATCAAGATGACAGTTTCATCCTTATACATTTTTGTGTTCTATATTAACCAGCACATATCAGAGAAAACATGTTATTTGTCTTTTTCAAAAAAAATATTTACTTGTTTGAAAGGCAGAGTTACAGAGAAAGAGAGAGATCTTCCATCCTCTGGTTTACTCCACAAATGGCCACAAAACCCAGATCTGGGCCTGGCTGAAACCAGGAGCCAGGAGCTTTCTCTGGGTCTCCCATGTGGGAGCAGGTGCCCAACCACCAAGTCCATCCTTTGCTGCTTTCCCAGGTGCCTCACCAGGGTGCTGGATTAGAAGTAGAGCTGATGGGATTCAAACTGGTAACCACATGGGATACTGGCTCTGCAGACAGCAGCTTAACCCACTGCACTGTCGCACTGACCCCCCTTTTTTTTTTAATTATTTGTCTTTTTGTGACTGGTTTATTTCATTATGCACAATAATCTCCAGGTGAGCCCATTTTGTTGCAAAAGACAGAATTTCATTCTTTTTATGGCTGAGTAGTATTCCATTGTGTATTTATACCGCAATTCCTTTATTCAGTCATCAGTTGGTGAACATCTAGGTTGATTCCTTATCTTAGCTATGTTGAATTGAGCTGCAGTAAACATGGTGTTAGATAGCTCATATGCTGTTTTCATGCCCTTTGAGTAAATTCCCAGGAGTAGGATGGGTCTTACAATAGATCTATTTTCATTTTTCTCCATACTGTCTTCTATAATGGTTGTCCATCAACAATGTATTAAGATACCTTTTCCCACACATCCTTACCAGCATTTATTATTTTTTTTTACATGATAGCCATTCTAACTGTGGGAATGTGATACCTCATTGTGGTTTTTATATGCATTTCCTTGATGACTAGTGATCCTGAGCATTTTTTATTGCTTGTGATTTTGATGTCATAGCCATGAGATAACTACTACAAGTGATGTAATGAGGGTTTTATATCTTTTAAAATTTTGTTTTATATTGAAACATTTTCCCCACTTTGAGCTGAATTTTGTGTATGGTGCAAGATATGGGACAAATTTCATTATTTTGCATGTGGATATTCAGTTTTCCCACCACCATATGATGAAGAGAATATGCTTCTGCATTATGTGTTCTTGGCAGTCCTGTCAAAGAGCAGTTGACTATGTTTTGTAAGTATTTTGGCTCTATGTTCCATTGGTGTATATTTCTGTCTTCAGGGAAGAATCATACTTTTTTCTAAATCATTTGGCTGGTCTGTATATATACCAGGGAAGCTTCATCAGAGAATCCTTCCCCACCAGGACAATGCTGCTTCTCACAACAAACAGGGAAATTCTATGGGTGTTTCCATGGCAAAAAATAGACTTCTTTCTGTTTTCTAATCCTAAACAAAAATCTGCAGTGAGATTGACTATATTTACAGGCCCCTGAGTTCTTAAAGGATGAAATGAAGGGTTGGTATCATTGTTTATGAAAGTGTCTCGAACTTGATCGGGTTTATATTAAGAAATAAATACTTTTATCATATAATTTAACTTCCAAGAACTTTGAAGTCCACTTGTATAGCTACTTTGATGTGTTGTTGAATCTTATTTGTTCTATCTTATTAAGTATTTTTGTGTCAATGTTCATTAGTGATATTGGGCTTGATTTTCTTTTTCTGTGATAACTCTGTTTTGTCTAGTTATCAAGGTGAGACTGGCTTGGTAAATTGTTTTGGAATCATTACCACCTGCTATATACTTTCTAAAGAGTTTAAGAAGTATTAGCATTCTTCTTTAAATATTTGATATAATTCATTATCAAAGTCATCTGGTCCTGGACTTTTATTCATTCGGAGGTTTTTATATCCTTTTGGTTCTAAATTTTCTAACAGAAACAGGTATAAAAGTTGTACATGTGATATTTCAATACATGTATATATTGTATAATGTCCAATTGGGGTAAATGCATCTTTCCATTCACAATCTAACATTTCCTTATGGAGAAAACATTCCAAAATCCTACCTTATAGAGGTTTTTAGAGAAATATACAGTATATTATCTATAACCACTCTACTGTGGAACACAATCCCAGAACTCCTTTATCCTATATAGCTATAACTTACTGTTAACCAAACTTTTCACATTTCTCCCTCCTCCTTTCTATCAAGAATCTCTGGTAACCACCAATACACTATACTTTAAATTTCTTTAATATCACTTTTTCTCCCAGAAATACTACTAAATCCATATCTGAGTAAAATCCATGTCTGAGTAAAATCATGCAATACTTGTTATTCTGTGCTAGGCTCATTTCATTTTACATAATGACTTTCATTTCCATCCATATTGTTGCAAATGATAATATTCCATCCTTTTTTGTTCCATTGTGTATATGTGTACTCCATTTTCTTTATCTATTTTTAAGTGGGTGAATACTTACATTGTTTACATATCTTGGCTATTATAATAGTGCTGCAATAAATATGGGAGGTAGATGTCTCTTCAACAGACCACCTTTACTTGCCTTGAAAATATAGCCAGTAGCTGGTCTGCTGGATCATACAGTAGTTCTGTTTTCCGTTTTCTGAGAAATTGCTATACTGCTTTCTACCAAGGCAATATTGATTTACAGTCCCACAAGCAGTGTGTAAGAGTTCCCTATATCCCTGCAAAAGCTCACTATCTTTTGTTTTTGATCATAGCTACCCTAACTATAGTGGTTTTTATTTGCATGTCCCTGATAATTAGTACCATTCAGCAGTTTTTAAGCTATTTGTTGACTATTTGTATGTCCTCTTTTGAGAAATGTCTGTTTAGGAATATTGTCTAGGTTAATTGGATTTTATTCTATTGATTTCTTTATATATTCTGGTTATTAGTCCTTTGTCAGATGTATAACCAACAAATATTTTATTCCATGTGTAGGTAATCTCTTGACACAGTTGATTAGTTCTTTTGCTGTGCAAAAGCTCTTTAGTTTTACAAAATCTCATTTGTCTATTTTTTTGTTTGTTTCCTGTGCATTTGAATTCTGATACAAAAAAAGTGACTCCAAGTGCTGGAGAGAGGAAGGAAGGGAGGGAGTGTAGGCTGGAAAGTATCATTATGTTCTGAATACTATATATGAAATACATGAAACTTATTTCCTTTATATACATAATTAAAAAAAAAAAAAGAAGAAGAGGGGGCAGTGCCGTGGCACACTAGGTTAATCCTCTGCCTGTGGCACCGGCATCCCATATGGGCACCGGTTCTAGTCCTGGCTGCTTCTCTTTCAGTCCAGCTCTCTGCTGTGGCCTGGGATAGCAGCAGAAGATGGCCCAAGTACTTGAGTCCCTGTACCCACATGGGAGACTGGAAAGAAGCACCTGGCTCCTGGCTTCGGATAAGCACAGCTCCAGCCGTTGCAACCATTTGGGGAGTGAACCAATGGAAGGAAGACCTTTCTCTCTGTCTCTCTATCTCACTGTCTGTAACTCTACCTGTCCAATAAATAAATAAAATCTTTAAAAAAAAAAGAAGAAGAAAAATCTCACTCCAATAACCTGAAGCATTTCCCCCATTTGCTCCTGTAGTTTTAAAGTTATAGGTCATACACTTGATTATTTTACCAATTTTGAGTTGACTTTAGTGAGTCCAATATTTATTTCTCAACTTTAATATGCTTGAGTTGACATAGTGAGGATAAGGATAGGTTTCATTGTTCTACCTGTGGGTATCCTATTTTCCCAGAACTATTTATTGAGCCTGTTCTTCCTTCAGCACATGTTCTTAGCATTTCTGTCAAAGAACAGTTGAGTATAGGAATGTGGGTTTACTCCTATGTTCTCCATTCTGTTACATTGGACTATTTAACTGTTTTATGCCAATACCATGAATTTTAATTACTCAAACACTGCAACATGTTGTCAAGTCAATGCATCTTGCATTGTACTTTTGACTCAAGATTGCTTTGGTTAGTAGAGGTCTTTTGTGGTTATATACAAATTTTAGTAGTATTATTTTAAGTTCTGTAAAAAAATGTCATTGTTATTTTGGTAAAGGTTGCATTGAATCTGTAAATACCTTTGGGTAGTAGAGAAATTTTAATTATATCTGATCTTCCAATCCATGAACCCAGAGTGTCTTTCCATTTGTTTGTGTTATCTTCAATTTCTTATCAGTGATTTATATTTCTCATTGTGGAGCTCTTCTACCTTTTTGGTTAACTTTTTTTGTAGCTATTAAAAATAGGAATTTTTTCTTTGATTTCTTTTTCAGATGATTCACTATTGCATATAACAGCACTACTGATTTTTGAATAATTACTTTGTATCCTGCAACGTTTTTCAGTATATTAATTCCAATTTTGTGGAAGAGTTTCTGGGGTTTTAGAGATATACAATCATATCTTTTGCAAACAGTACAACCTGACTTCCTCCACTGTCACTTGAATCTCTTTATCTTTCTTGCCTAATTGCTGTGACTAGGACTTCTAGTATTATGTCAAATAAGAGTGGTTAAAGTTGACATCCTTATCTTACTCCAGATCTTAGAAAGCCTGCAGCTTTTTCTCCATCCAACATGCTGTTAGTTGTTGGCTTAATGTCTGTGGGCTTTTTCGTGTTGGGGTATACGCCTTTTGTACATAATTAGTTCAGAGTGTTTACATGAATCGATTTTAAATTCATCAAAAGCCTTTTCTGAATCTATTGAAATGACCATATAATTTTTGCCTTTCATTTTGCTGGTGCAGTATAGTTTCCATTGATTTGCATATGTTGAACCATCTTTGTATCCCTGGGATATATCTCACTTGATCGTGGAGAATAATCTTTCTAATATGCTATTGTATTTGTGGCTGGTGCTGTGGCATGGCAGGTAAAGCTGCCACCTGCAGTGCCAGCATCTCATGTGGGCACCAGTTCGAATCCCAGGTGCTCTCTTAAAATCCAGCTCTCTGCTATGGCCTAGGAAAGCAATAGAAGATGGCCCAAGTCCTTGGGCCCCTGCACTTGCATGGGAGAAGCTCCTGGCTTCGATTTGGCTGTTATGGCCATCTGGGGAGTGAACCAGTAGATGGAAGACCTCTCTCTCTCTCTGCCTCCTGCTCTCGTTAACTTTGCTTTTCAAATAAATAAATAAATAAATCTTTAAGAAAAAATATGCCATTGGGGACAGCGCTGTGGTGCAGTGGGTTAAAGCACTGGCCTGAAGCGCTGGCATCCCATATGGGCGCCGGTTCTAGTCCTGGCTGCTCCTCTTTCAATCCAGCTGTCTGCTATGGCCTGGGAAAGCAGTGGAGGATGGCCCAGGTCCTTGGGCCCCTGCACCATCGTGGGAGACTCAGAAGAAGCTCCTGGCTCCTGGCTTTGGATTGGCACAGCTCCAGCCATTGCGGTCATCTGGGGGATGAACCAGCTGATGGAAGACCTCTCTCTCTTTCTGCCTCTACCTCTCTCTGTAACTCTATCTTTCAAATAAATAAAATAAATCTTTAAAAGAAATATATTTGCCACTGTATTCAATTTGTCCTGGCAGATTTTTAAATACTATTTTAATCTCTTTGCCATTATCTGTTTAGGCTTTTACTTCATATTGTGTTGATTACTATAGCTTCGTAAAGTATTTTGAAATTGGGAGATAGGCTACCTTTAGCTTGGTTTTTATTTGTCAAAGTTGGCCATGGTTGGGGCTGGCACTGTGGCACAATGGGTTAAGCCACCGCCTGCAATGCCAGGATGATTTTAGGCACTAGTTCAAGTCCGGGTACTCATCTTCCAATCCAGCTCCCTGCTAATATGCCTGGGAAAGCAAGGAGGATTGCCCGGGTTCTTGGGCCCCTGCACCCCTATTGGAGACCCAGAACAAGCTCCTGGCTTCAGCCTGGCACAGTGCCAGCCATTGCAATCATTTGTGGAGTGAATCACCAGATGGAAGATCACTATATTTCTCCCTCTCTCTCTATCTTTCAAATCAATAAAATAAACCTTCTAAAAAAATTTACCATGCTTTTTGAAATTCCTCATGAATTTTTGATTTAATTTTTCTTTTTCTACAGAAAATGCTATTTGGTTTTGATTGGAACTTAATGGAATCTGTAGGTTACTTTTCATAGTATGAAGATTTTAACAATACTCTCTTCTAATCTATGAACATGAACTGTGTGTGCTGTTTAATTTTTTTTCTTCAAGGTTCTCTGTAAGTCATTTCCACTGTGCTTTTTACACATTACAAACAAGATAATTACAATGATTTAGATAGCATCAAATAATTTATTGTACCATAATTTTAATAAAATATATTATCTTATAAAAAGAATACCATGGGGGGGCCGGCGCCACGGCTCAATAGGCTAATCCTCCACCTTACGGCACCGGCACACCGGGTTCTAGTCCCGGTCAGGGCGCCGGATTCTGTCCCGGTTGCCCCTCTTCCAGGCCAGCTCTCTGCTGTGGCCAGGGAGTGCAGTGGAGGATGGCCCAGGTGCTTGGGCCCTGCACCCCAAGGGAGACCAGGAGAAGCACCTGGCTCCTGCCTTCGGATCAGCGTGGTGCGCCAGCTGCAGCGCACCGGCCATAGCGGCCAATGACAGGTGAACCAACGGCAAAGGAAGACCTTTCTCTCTGTCTGTCTCTCTCACTGTCCACTCTGCCTGTAAAAAAAAAAAAAAAAAAAAAAATCATGGGTGCTTTTCTATGTTCCATCTGTTAATTAAATTACCTATAGAGAAGTTTCTTCGATAGAAGAAACACTTCAACTTAGTATCTAGAACATAATATCCTTAAATCACTGCACTTATATTTAAATTTATGAAGCAAGGGGCTAGCAGTTTGGTACAGGTGTTTAAGCTATTGCTTTCAATGCCAGATCCCATGGTAGAGTGCCAGTTATAGTTTCAGCTGCTCAGCTTCAGATCCAGCTTCATAATAATGTGCCTGGGAAGGCACCAGAAGATGGTCCAACTGCTTGGGCACCTGTCTTCCATATGGGAGACTCGGATGGAATCCCTGGCTTCTGGCACCAGCCTGGATCAAACTTGGTCTCTCTCACTCTCTTTCTTTATTCAAAATAATGGAGGGTGAACCAACGGTAAAGGAAGACCTTTCTCTCTGTCTCTCTCTCTCACTGTCCACTCTGCCTGTCAAAAAAATATAAATAAAATAAAATAAAATAAAATAAAATAAAATAAAGCTTTAAAAAAAACCCTATAAAGCAATGGTGACAATGTCAAAATAATTTTTATACTGTTAAACAACTGATATCTATTTCATACAGAATCCGTATAATTTTAGTACATACTTATTTATATACAGATAAATATTTTATGTGTAATATCTATTATTTCCTAAACACCCCAAAAAACAAAGAGAATCACAATATATGAAATTTATAAATCAAAGTATATACTTTACATAATATTTGAATCTTATTTTATGTTACTGATTTTCAATCTTTTTTTAGTTTCCTAAATATTTGGAAAATAAGTGAATTTTATGTTAGTTAAAGAAATTATACAGAATTATCAGAATAAATACAATTAACTTACAATCTTGTCACAGAATCACCTCATAGAACATTTTAAGTGTTGCAAAGAGTCTGTAAAATGTATGTTGCAATGCTTATAAGATGTAACAATTTTCTCATGGCTATTCTAATCAGAAAAGGTGAATGATGCTATGAAGTACTTTACAATATTTTTGTAAAAGGGAAATGTTATCCATGTAAAATTCATTATTGTGTCCCATATTAGGGGATTTTTATTTCCTCAATCAGCATTGAAAAATCCATACTCCTTACATCAGAATATACACCCAAAGCACAGGTATTCCCTCCGAGGCTCTTGTACTGAAACCTTTTGGCTCTATTTTCATCCGGATGATGTTTCTTTCTTTCATGGAACTAATTATAATTCAGACTTAGATATTGTGGTACTTCAAAAAGCTGAGGGAAAAAAGGAATTATATGTTCAATTTGGTGCAAAAAATATAAATTCATACATAATTTTATCAAAATATTCACTTCCATAAACTTTTTGAACATTCCCTTCATATACGATACTTTTGCTCTTGAATGGGAAGTGGAAATAGTGTTTGATTTGGTCATAGCTGTATCCTCACTGCCTGATGCATATCCATTAACTAATAGAACTGGTTTGGAAAAAAATGAATCAATGGATCTTCATGTTATCTCCATTTAAAATATGGTTTCTAGTGGCCGGTGTTGTGGTGTAGCAGGTTAAGCCTCCAACTGTGACTCGAGGATATCTTTTGGGTGCCAGTTCAAGTCCCAGCTGCTCCAGGTCCAATTCAGCTCCCTGCAAGTGTATCTGGGAAACCAGCAGAAGATGGCCCAAGTATTCAGGCCCCTAAACCCATGTAGTGACCTGGATGAAGCTCCTGGCTCCTAGCTTCAGCCTGGCCCAGACTTGGCCATTGCAGAAATTTGGGGACTGGATCAATGGTTGGAATATTTTCCTTTATCTCTCTCTCTCTCTCTCTGTCTCTCTCTCTCTCTCTCTCTTTCTGTGTGTGTGTGTCCCTCTATCTTTGTAATGCTGCCTTTCACATAAATAAATAGATCATTTTAAATTTAGTATATTCTTTTTTCTGCTTATATAAAGCATGATTTTTGTTCTCAAAAATAAAATATGTGTTTCATTGCACTTTTATACTCTACTAATTTTTTTCTTTTTTTACTATTCAATCGCGGAAATGATGGTTTATATCTCACAGTGGCCTGTTTAGACATAGCCTTGAAAAATGCAAAATGCAATTTTGTTAGTGAACCAGAAACTGCTCATTGCTTGGGTCAGAGCACTTAAAATGTGTCAGAGCCTTGCAGTTAGTAGAGAAAAGCAACAGCATGAACAGCCTTAGGAACAGAATGAGGTAGAAGTCCAACAATATACCAAGCATTTGACAGACTATAGATTTTATGCAAAAGCAACTATGGATACAATAAAGATAGACATTGATTTTTTTCTTGAGGGAGGGGAGGTCATCTTTTAACAGAAATTGTCCTGTTACAATAAATTTAACCTTATTTAAATAACCTAAAACACACATGGATTTAACACACTCATGTCATCCTTGAACACATATTACTGATGTTTTGTGAAAAACTGGTGAAAAAAACAGGTCAAAAATGCCTCTAGGAATGCATAAATGAATAAAATATGACTAATGGGTTATTCTACAGTCCAAGAGCTGAAGAAAATTAAGCAATGCAATACACGGCTCAATCTCAATTGAGATGTTGACAAAATCTTACTAGACTCATTATTTATAGAATTCCCACCTGTTCTTAATGACATTAAATTTTTAAGTTGTACTTTTATAAACTGAATCATACGTCACGTTTCTCCATATGCTTCTTAGCAGGCATGGAGATTTTTAAGTACTTTTTAGGACAGACTGAGCCCTGTGATATGATTCATTATCATACATAAGTCCTGGGTTATTACCATGTCTTTGCCATTTGGAAAATTGTGCTAACATATTTGATATAAAGTGATCAAATGGAATTAGATGTTTGTAGTTAACTGTAGACTTAAGAAAAAAACACAATGCATTTCCAGGATCATAAATAGATGAGAATTACGGAGGATTAAATCCCCTGCATGAAACTAATTTCAGAAGCAGATGGCTCTGCACAACTTTGATGGCCCTTCAGTTTCTTTACTGCAAATAAAATACTTGCTAGGTTTGGTAAAACAAAAGTAGAGCACAGCTGTCTTATCAGTATGTATTTTGATAAGAACGCCTAATCAAGCTCTAAGTGATGTGACACAGTAAAAAATAAAATCCTTACATTTGTCATCCTGTGTCATTATTGAACATAATATGCACCAGTGATGACGTACCAAGTATAGGGACTTTGGTGATGACTTATCACAGAAGAGCAAGAGTAAATCACTGGATTTTTTATTGAAAGAGGAATTTATACTGACATGAAGGAAAGTATAATATGTAATGACATTACAAATTAAAAATATCTGATGTGATCTTTGAAATCATGCATTTTATAAAGCTTAATCAGATTACAGATTTCTGGAAATTTGTAAAAATAGGTAGTGCTCTGTCTAGTCTGCAAAAGCAAAATCATTTATATTTCCCAGTCTCTCAAAAAGTTTTCATTTCTTAACTTCAGTGACATTTTGAACAAAACTCAAATAAGGGATTTACCATGCTGTAGTGGTTATCTATATGCAATGCAAGTATTTTCTACCACACAGAGAGGTCTCTAAAGGTAGAATCCATGTATTTCTGTCTTTCATAATCCCAACAACTGACAGTATTCATTGCTAGCACATTATTAATTGATAACTAATTATTAATTGATAAATGAATAAAATGGGATATAATACTAAGATAAATTATGATTCAAGTATATGAATAAAAATAACCATGGAAATAGAGAATGGAGGTAAAGTCCTGTTTGTGACTTTTTGTTAGTAGGTGGTCGAAATCAGAATCTGGGCTTTTCCAGAAATAACCAAACCTACACCGGTGCTATTCACATCAGGGTCACAAAATCAAATGCCTATTGGAAGGAAATATAAATTTATGAATGAAATATCATACTGCTTATTCTGCTAACAAAAATTATATTTTCCTGGTCAAATTAATTTTTCCAAAGTATCCTATGTATCACATGATATGACTCACAATGTTCAAACCCTAATCTGGATGTTATCAGAAAGCCACATCAATGAATAAGGTGCAGTGGTTTCAGGGCAGAGGTATAAGGTTCAATGATCAACTCTGAATGGGGAAATCCATAAGGAGCAATAACATCCTTGGGAAAGTGCTCAAGGACACATCATAGACAGAGTAAGCAGACCAAGACAGGAAGTCAGCAGAAGAAATCGAAGCAAATCAGACAGTCCTCTTTTCTGCAGAAATGAAGAAAAACCACCAGATGCACTAAGATAATGATTCCCAAAACTTTGTGGCTCAAAAACCTCTCGGGAAATTCCTGTACATATGTTATACAGGAGTAATATTTTGATAAAGTAATTTTTTAAGATCAGAGACAGCATATTATCATATACTCATACTGATCATATAAGCTGGGTACTTGTTGTGTTAAGGTCATGATTTATAGAATATTTGAAGTACAGAAATGGGGGCCAGCACTGTGGCATGGTGGGTAAAGTCACCACCTGCAAGGCCAGCATCCCATATGGGCACCAGTTGTTGACCTGCTGCTCCACTTCTGATCCAGCTCTCTGCTACGGCCTGTGAAAACAGTAAAGATGTACAAATGTACAAAGCCCTTCTGCCCCTCTGGCAAGGGAGACCCAGAAGATGCTCCTGACTGCTGGCTTGAGGTTGGCCCAGCCCCACCATTGCAGTCATTTTGGGAGTGAACCAGCAGATAAAAGCGCTCGCTCTCTCTCTCTCTCTCTCTCTGAGCCTCTGCCTCTCTGTAACTCTGCCTTTCAAATAAATAAATATATCTTTAAAAATAAATAAAATAAAATATAAAATGAAACTTCATCCTTTATCCTATCTACAGAGGACATATTCTAATTAAATTATTCTAATTAAATATGTACACCAACAATGATATATTGAACAAAGCTGATACAGTTTAGTGGTTAGCTTAGGAAAAAAAGAATCTTAAATGATCTATTTTAATCTACTCATTCAGATATCAGAACTAGAATAAGCATATTTTCATTACTGGAAACATACTTCTTGTATTTAGTGGTTCGAAGACTTTGCTGAGAGTACTTTTCAAAGGGCAAAAATGGTCAATCATACCACTCCGTCCACCCTTATCCTAAAATTGTGCTTGGAATTCACATTACACAAGGAAGGAACCCAAAATAGGGCCCACAAGGTGTCTAATGCCCCATTGACTTCAACCCCTTAAGCCTCAAACTACATCATACCCCCAAGAGTGCCTCTCATGACTTCTTCTTGAACTTCCTCACTCATCTCTTTCATAGACCTCTTCATACGCTTCATTCTAGTATGCAACCTAACACATCATCTTGCTGTGATTAGATTGCAGCTCAAGTCTTACTTCTTCAGGGAAACTGTTCTGACTCCAGGGTTTTTCACTGTGATTTTTTGTGCTTGTACAACTGGATTTCTTCTTCCACAGCACTTCCCTTGGATTGTAATTACACTTTTATTTATGTGACTGTCTTAAATCTGTCTCTTCTGCTAGACAGCAAGCATCTTAAAAGCTGGGCACCTGGTCTGTTTTATTTTCTTATTGATGCTTGTTCAAAACCTTAGAGTTCTTACAGCATTATAAGCACTTCTTGAATATTTACTGGTGAATGCATAATACAGATGTAGTCTGAGATCTGTTGATTTTTTAAGTTGATAAAACAGATATTATGACTCTTCTAATGGAATGGGAACTCTGTACTACTTCACAATTATTGCTTTGTAAATTTAAAACTAATCTGAAATTTAAAACTTAGACAAAATGAATAGGGACTCTGAAATCAGATGTTAAATCAATTGGATGAAGAGAATGCAACCATTAGGAATTCGGGGGCACTGTTAATCATTAGTGGAAATATTTATTTTTGAAAACTTACACATAGAATGGCAAAGCAAATGACTCAAAATGCAGGGTAGGAAAAGGCTAAGAGATTAATGGACAAAATAAGGTTACAACTTGTAGAGCAGAAATTGACCATGTTTGGATATTTTTAAAATTATTTGTACTGTTGTTCCTCTCATCCACTCTTTCTTAAAAACCTTACCTTGATTTACTGTGCTCAAACGTTTCTCATATATTGGAACAGTTTTATTACAAAGTGAGGTTTTTACAGAGCCTTCCTTTGAAGAAGATATCCATTCCTTATTCTTCTTTGACTATTTCATCCTTTTGCTCTTTGTATCTAACCACTATACTGCTAACCTACTTAGAGCTGTTAATTTAAATTTGCTTTCAAGGTAGCCCCATTATTTTGTGGTAGAAACGTGACTCGTTAATTAAAATAACTGGCCTCCTCACCCCTTTTTTCAGAGACTTGGTAATGGAAATAGATGGTTTACAGCAGCCCATCTGACAAAATAAAGTCAAGAGTATAATGACTGTCTTTAAGGGAAGCAGCAATGGTGTGAAGATGAAACTGACAGTTCGTAATAAGAATGTGATCTGAGTGGGAGTTTTAAGATATGAGACTGTTACACATCAGAGGTTGAAGAGAGTTAGCTCACATTATAGCAGTAAGAAACAAGTGATTCTGTAGGTGAGATATTCTTAACTACTTAGCTATATCTACTTGATATATTTATTCTATTTTGAATTTCTTTTAAAAGGTAATGATTTAAAAACACAATTAATCTTTTTAATATTTAATATTTTTCTTGAATCCTGAGAAAAGGGTATAAGATCAGGGCTACACTTTATAAGTTTTCCAGGCAAATTTTACTCGAGATATAATTAAAAGTTTTAAACTCATTTTGTTCAACATAAGCAAATGCCTCCCATATCACCCTCTCCAGATGGTGAGCAAACATGTCATACCACACAGAGGTCCTGAGAAAGTGGAAGGAGAATGTACAAATAACAGATAAGAAGACAAACTCCCTAAATATTATCCTTTAATTTCTTGAAGATTGAGTTTTAACTCATAGACTTCTTAGTGATCAAATTTTTTCTCAAAGTTCAGAGTACATGATTCTTTTGCAGAGAAGGTAGGATTTTTGCCACATCCAAGTCAAGATTCTAATCATGATTCTTGAGTTTGAAATATGCAAATATATTTGGTTATATTAATGAGTTATTTGTAACTTTGGGTCCTAATATACATAATCTGAATGCTCACTTTAGTCACTTTTTTCCTGTTTATCCTGTTGTGTTGACAGAATCCACTCCAGTTCACCTTATGGTAACTGCTTGGCTAGCAGATTATTATTTCTTCCCTGAACACATAATATCTAAGGTAATATAATTTGACTTTCTTTCCAAACTCACATAATTGGGTTAGTCTTAAATGAATTAATATTCATAAAGTTCTTGGTACTACAGCTGATATATAAGAATTCATTATGTGTTTAGTCATTATCATTATTATTCCATGAGTTAAAATAAATATTTTAATACTACAATACAGAGAATTATATAACAATAACCTAGTATTTTTTAATCCACTTGCAACATTTTGCTTATATTTAACCTTTCGCAATTCTTGTTATTTGTAAATTCTTTGTTTGAATATTTGCCTACTTGCTAAAATTCAGTAGTAACCACAAAATCAGTATTAGTAGTACTTTTGCAACATTAACCAACATGCACAAAGTGGAGAAAAATTTCATTTGCCTGAACATTCCCAGTTATGGTTGAACTATGTGACATTCTGCCTTGTTTCAGCTCTCATACTGAAAAGAAATAGCCTTTTCTCAGTGCCTAATTTTCAGTG
The DNA here is from genome assembly GCF_051225735.1 of Oryctolagus cuniculus. Taxonomy (NCBI): domain Eukaryota; kingdom Metazoa; phylum Chordata; class Mammalia; order Lagomorpha; family Leporidae; genus Oryctolagus; species Oryctolagus cuniculus. The sequence goes on along the minus strand of NC_142868.1, from coordinate 60,065,463 downwards.
TCATATTTTTCTCATTTGCATTATTTTTGTTGATGGTTTTGCTGTCTTAACACTAGGAATGGTCTAATGTACTGTCTAGTGTCTAAGAACAAAAAAGAAAACATGCTGTTAGGCAAACTTCGCTAAGCTATATGTTATAGTGATGCTCTTTGCGAGTTCAGTGTTAATGAATCAACAATATATATCAACTAAGGCATCTTAAATAGAAACATTCATAGGATGAAATTATGTATTGATTAATGAACCTGTTGTGGTCAGAAGCTTGTATGATCTTAACTCTGTATTTCCTCTCAGATTAAATGGTTCACTATTCACTAATTCATTGTTGACAGCAATTTTAAAGAATACAGCTACCACAAATATCTAGAATTTACTGTAGCAGATATGAAATACTATTTGAAAAGAGTTAAACTCTGTAACACTTTCTGTGGAACATGAAAATATTTGGAAAAGTAGGTTGAGGTCGGAATGAGAAAAATTTTGCATGTACTACATAATGTTTGGATTTTTCTTTAGGCAACTGGAAAAGCAATTAAATGTTTTGATTAGGATAATTGCTAGAACACAATCCCTTCCCCACCAAAAAATAACAATCAGGATTAGAAGAATGATTCTAAGACTTCATATAAGCAAAATATATCACAGGGAAATAAATTAACAATGAAAACTTAAACTCAAAGTTTGCCTGGAAGGGAAGCATGGATTAGAGATTCATAAGTGCTGACACCTACATAAAACTGCATAAGTAAAAATTTGAATCTAAATGGGTAGTAGACAAAAACTTTATCAGTTAGGGAAGTAAAGAAAATGGAATAAGGGCCTACATTTTCAAATATGAGGAAGTATTATTTTATGAAGAACTTTTGAGTATCTTCTGGGGTAGAGGGTCGCCTTAAAGAAAGAAAATCTGCATAGAATAAATATCAATATAGGTAACAAGGTATAATATATAACATAAGATTCCTGGATACATCTCTCAAAAGTCATAATATATACTTATTTAACTCTCCATCCACTGGAAAAATTTCTTAAGAGGAAAAACTCACTAAAACAACTATTTTTATGCTAAGCCCCAGAAATCCCTGAACACAACCTTTAGCACTCACAATCAAATATATGTTTGTTGAATAAATCAATGAACTTTACTAACAGAATCTTTGCATAAGCCACCCTCTCCTTCCTGTCACCATCTTCCCCCTATTATCTTTAGTTTCTGAGTGAAATTCACATACAAATGTAATCAGCTTTCTCTTTTTCACAGGGACTCTGAGAATATAATAAAATCTGTCATTATTTTGTGATCCTGGCAATCTCATCACAGGATAAACAAAGTGATATGTGCCTATGCTCAACCCAAGTTATGTAGATTAGACACAATAACAAGAAGGGTCTTGCTTTGGGGACAACACCATTCATATATTTATCAAAAAAATTGGAGCTTTGAGGTTGTGAAAAAAAGAACTCCTATTTGAGTCATACAGTGGAAGCTTTCTGATCAACTTTAACTGTACTGAAATCAAATAATGAGCTTAATCATCTTTCCTTCAGAATACAAACAGCCTGGGGGTTGACGCTGTGGTGTGGCAGATAAAGCAGCTGCCTACATTGCCAGCATCCCATATGTGCATGGGTTCCAGTCCCCGCTGCTTCACTTCCAATTCAGTTCTCAGCAATGGACTGGGAGAGCAGTGAAGATGGCCCAAGTCCTTAGGTCCCTGCACGTGGGAGACCCAGAAACAGCTCCTGGCTCCTGGCTTTGGATCGGCACAGCACCGGCCGTTCCGGCCATCTGGGAAGTGAATCAGTGGATGGAAGACCTCTTTCTCTCTGACTCTGACTCTGCCTCTCTGCCTTCAAATAAATAAATAAATCTTTAAAAAAAAAAAAATAGAATACAAACAGCCTGACACAGTGACTCATGGGGCAGGTGGTTTCATTACAAATAATTAAAATGTTAATGAGAATAATACCTCTTTAAAAGGCATGCAGTGATTCAATTACTAAGAACTCCTGCATACAAAACTCTATATATTTTATGAAAGTCCTTGAATGTCAATACGTCTTTTATTTTAGAACTTTGGTCTCCCAATTTAAAAAAAAATCTAATTATTGTTATAAGTTTAGGTGTCAAGGCCAGCGCCGCAGCTCACTAGGCTAATCCTCCACCTTGCGGCGCCGGCACACTGGGTTCTAGTCCCGGTCGGGGCGCTGGATTCTGTCCCGGTTGCCCCTCTTCCAGGGCAGCTCTCTGCTGTGGCCAGGGAGTGCAGTGGAGGATGGCCCAAGTGCTTGGGCCCTGCACCCCATGGGAGACCAGGAGAAGCACCTGGCTCCTGCCTTCGGATCAGCACGGTGCGCTGGCCGCAGCATGCCAGCCGTGGCGGCCATTGGAGGGTGAACCAATGGAAAACGAAGACCTTTCTCTCTGTCTCTCACACACTGTCCACTCTGCCTGTCAAAAAAAATAAAATAAAATAAAAGTTTAGGTGTCAGTATTTAAAACTCACAATGGAAATATACATGCTAATGTAAATATTTAGAAATAGAATTTAAAATATTTACTACTCCATACAGTACTTGATCCTTGCCAGAAATAAGAAAATTTACTCCTATAATTAAATCATTTCATATTTTCATGTATCATCTCTCTACTCATTAATTAGCACTCATATTTTGAAATATAGACACACAAAGAAATATAATCCAAATATGCTAAAGAAGATGAAAACAATACAAGGAAAGAACAGTTCCTTTAACTATGACTTATCAAGTCCAGTACTCTAGCACAGTAGGAAAAGCTGCTGCTTACGATGCCAGCATCGCATATCAAAGTGCTGGTAAAAGCCCAGGTGCTCACCTTTTGATCTAATTCCTTGCTAATGTGCCTGCTCCTAGCAAAGGTGTCTGGAAAAAAGCAGATGTCCCAAGGGCCTTGCACTTGCCACCCTTGTGGGACATTGGATGGAGCTCCAGGCCATTGCAGGGAGCCATTTCCGGGAGTGGAACAGCAAACAGAAGATCTGTTTTGCTTTCTCTCCCTCTGTCACTCAGCCTTTCAAATAAAAATAAATATTTTTTTTTAAAATTACATGTATAGTATGAAGGAGGAAATTTTTCTTCAAGGTATAACATGGCTTATTTCTCTAGAGTGATAGTAATAGCAATAACTTAGCATATTAATTCTTTCATTAATCACTGTCCCTAAGGAATCATGAGCCTAAGGGCTTCTAGACATACCTGCGACATTCTGAAGCAATCTGTAACTGATCATCTGAGAAGGCATAAAGAAAATTGAAAGTGTCCTGAAGGATACGCAGGAGTTCATCTGAAGTAGAAGACATCCCTGACAATAAGAAGTACATGCACAGAAAACAGGCTTTATAAATACGACATCTGGGGCCAGCACAATAGCACATTGTGGGCTAAGCCTCCTCCTGCAGCATCAACATCCCATAAGGGTGCCAGTTGGTGTCCTGGCTACTCCTCTTGCAATCCAGCTCTCTGCTATGGCCTGGGAAAGCAGTAAATATGGCACAAGTGCTTGGGCCCCTGCACCTGCATGTGAGACCCAGAAGAAGCTGCTGGCTCTGGCCTTCAGTTTGGCACAGCTCTAGCCATTGGGGCCATTTGGGAAGTGAACCAGTGGGTGGAAGATCTTTCTGTCTCTCCTTCTCTCTGTCTGTAAGTCTATTTTTCAAATAAACAAATAAAATCTTAAAATAAAAAATACCACACTTGCCTTGAATACCTTTTGAGCTAGACAGAGGACAGATGTTGGAGTTAAATCTCATAAGAAAGCATATTCTCACATTATGAAGGGCCTCATTCAGCACACTGAGTTTTGAGATTTTTCTGTAATTAATAATCCACCAGAAATACCTGATGGTAGGCATCCCATTATCAATCTTTGAATATAATATCATTTACTTGGGTACAAAACAATGAAGGTTTTTCTATCAGACGGAAGAAAATGCTCTGTGGTTAGGGCTGACATTTTCTTACTGCTGAGAACATTGCATGCTGATTGTTATCATGGTGCTCTATATAAAGACCAGACATTGACCATCCCATGGCTGCATTTTTCTTTGTTACCTCTGATAAGACTTTGTTACATTGCCCTTTTCTTTGTAATAGGTCACTTGTTTCCAAGTGATCTCAAATAATTTTGATACCCTCTAAACTCCAATTCTAGCACTTTATATCCATATGTTCGTATCATAATATGTTAAACCATCTTGTTCTAGGAAAAACCTACTATAATTTGCTGGATATTAGTAAAGAATAAACTTCACAGAAATATTTTATTATAAAAGGGACTATAAAAAGAAAACTACCCTTCATTAAAAAAATACCAGAGATCAAAAATGAATGCATAGGGTGTAGCCACACTAACTTAAGCTGCTGTGGGATACGGAAAGAACAAAGGAAGGACTACCTTTCCAGGGGTCTGACTGATGGAAATTTTCAGCAAAGATGAAGATAAAAAAAGGAGGAGGAGGAGTAAAAGGAGGAGGCGGGGGAGGAGGGGAGAAAGGGAGGAGAAGGAAGAGGAGAAGGAAATGACTCCATGGTACGTGAGCCGAGAAGACACAGAGACCACTGCAGCCAGCCATGTGGTGCAGCCAGCTGCTAGCTGGGAGCCACCATCTTACCATCTCAAGGTAGGAAGAAAACACCACATGCCTGCCACTAACAGTTTTAGATGAGACGGTAAATTCCTAAATTCCTAAATTCCACAGTCACCCCCTGACTTTTACCTCAGTGTGGAGAGCTGACTGGGGTCCAAGCAACTGTGGAGCTTGGAGCAGGAAAGCTGCATTGCTTTCATTTCCTCCTCTCCCCAGTCTACACAGAACACCATACTCAGCAGCAAAATGCCACACACAGCATGCCTCTATTCTCCTACCAATATTGTAGTCAGGGAGTCAGGGCAGCATGTGGGCAAAAGACAGATCACTCTACATCCTGCAACTGTGGGAGTTACTGGGCATTAGCCCCAGAGCGCTGCTTACGCATTCTGTCCCGGTTGCTCCTCTTCCAGTCCAGCTCTCTGCTGTGGCCTGGAAGGGCAGTGGAGGATGGCCCAAGTCCTTGGGCCCTGCACCCACATGGGAGACCAGGAGGAAGCACCTAGCTCCTGGCTTCGGATCGGCACAGTGTGCTGGCTGCAGCAGCCATTGTGGGGTGAACCAACGGCAAAAGGAAGACCTTTCTCTCTGTCTGTCTCTCTCACTGTCCACTCTGCCTGTAAAAAAAAAAAAAAAAAAAAAAAAAAAAAAAGGAAAGAATTTTAAAAACAGTAAGAGAAAAGCATCAAGTTACATTTAAAGGAAAACCAACTAGATTAACATCAGAATTCTCAACAGAAACCCTACAGGCCAGAAGAGAGTGGGATGATATATTCAAGGACTTAAAACACTTCCAACCAAGAATATTATATCCAGTGAAGCTATCCAAATGTGAAGAAGAAATAAAATATTTTCAGATAAGCAAAAATAGAATTCACCACCACCATACCAGCCTTACCAGAAATTCTGAAGGGCGTCCTGCATGAGAAGTAAACATGAAACACATGTCACCAGCAACTTCACTGACAGAGCAGGTAGAATCATCATCCAATCAACAAATTGACAGCTCTTAGTTCTTATCCATCAATTCTAAACTTGAATGTAAATAGATTAAATTCACCAACCAAAAGGCTAAGCTTGGTTGAATAGATAACAAAGCACAACCCCACTACATGCTACTTACAAGAAACTCACTTCACAAAGATACACACAGACTGAAAGTGAAGGGTTAGAAAAATATACACCAGGCAAATGGAAACTAAAACCAAACAGGTGTAGTTATCCCTAATATCAGATAAAATACACTTTAAATCAAAAACTATAAAAAGAGATTCAAAAATGACATTATATTTTGTTAAAAGGTTTTATTCATCAAGAAGACATAACAATCATAAATATAGATTTACCCAAATCAAGACCACCCAGATATATACAGCAAATACTAGTAGATCTAAGTGGAGAGATAGACTCCAATATAATAAAAGTGGATGATTTCAACACCTCACTCTCATCAATGTACAGATCATAGAGACAGAAAATCAATGAAAATACATCAGACTTGAAACATACTATCAAATAAATGAACCTAACAGATGTCTATGAACATTTCACCCAATGTCTACTTAATATACAGTCTTCTCATCAGCACATGGAACATTTTCTAGGATAGAACACATATTAGGCCACAAATCAAGTAGCAGTAAATTCAAAAAGATTGAAATCATACCATGTATCTTTTTAGATCATAAAGGAATAAAACTACAAATCAACAGCAAGAGCAACAATAGAACACACATAAATACTTGGAAATTAAACAACGTGGTACTTAATGATAAATATGTTATGGAAGAAATTAAAAAGGAAATAAAAATCTTTCTTCATACAAATGAAAAATAAAATGCAACACATCAAAATCTTTGGGACACAGCAAAAGGTGAAATAAGAGGGAAGTTTATACCATCAAGCACTTACATTAAAAAAAGAGAAATGTCTCAAATTAAAGATCTACTGATTCAGCTTGATGACTTAGGAAACAAGAACAAACCAAATCCAAAATCAGCAGGAGGTGAGAAATAATAAGGATCAGAGCAGAAATAAATGAAATTGAAACTAAAAATACAAAAGATCAACCAAACAGAAAGTTGGTTTTCTGAGAAAACCAAAATAGATAAACATCTAGCCAAAATAACAAAGAAAAAAAAAGAAATAAAAGTTAAATAATTTAAACTAGAAATGAAAAGGGAAGCATTACAACCAACACCACTGAAATACAAAGGATCACAAACTACTTTGAAGAACTATATGCTAATAAACTTAAAAGCCTCAAAGAAATGGACAAATTCCTAGATTCATATAATTGACCAAGACTAAATCAAGAAGATAGAGACAACCTAAGCAGACACATAACATGCAATGAGATTGAAGCAGTAATCAAAAGTTTTCTATTAAGGAAAAATCAAGGACCTGATGCCTTTACTACTGGATTCTACAAAATATTCAAAGAAGGAGTAACTCCTATACTCTTCAAACTATCCCAAAATATTGAACAGGATGAAACTTTGCCAAACTATTTTTGTGAGGCCAGCATTACTTTGATACCAAACCCAAAGATACAACATGAAAATAAAACAAGTCTGTGTCCTTAATGAACATTGACGCAAAGATTCTCAACAAAATATTAGCAAATAAAATCCAAAACCACATCAAAAAGATCATCCCTTGCCATGATGTTAGCTTTATCCCAGGAATGCAAGGGTGGTTCAACATTTGCAAATTAATAAACATCATAAATCACATCAATAGAATGAAGAACAAAAGCCATATGGTCATCTTAATAGATGAAGAGGAGGCTTTTGATGAGATCCATCAACTCTTCATGATTAAAAAAAAGAACAGAAATTAGTTGTAAAAGAAACATTCCTCAAAATTATAAAAGCTCTATATGACAAACCAATAGCCAATACCATTTTGAATGGGGAAAAGCTGAAGCATTTTCTTTCAGATCTGGAACAAGACAAGAATGTCCACTTTTTTTTTTTTAAGAGAAAAGGTTTATTGGTGGGGAACGCTGACAGACCAGAGGGAAGGGGCAAAGAAGGAAAAGTGGGAAAAGGACAGCATAAAAGAGAGATCAAAGAGAGAATGAGAGCAAGATCAAGAGACAGAAAGAGAGAGCCACATGTTCAGGAACAGTTCCTCTTAAAACTTTGCCAGGGAGTGAGCAGGGATGTAGGAGCAGCAAATCCCATTAGGATGGGGGTGAGCTGACACCAGTGGTTGGGCCATGGGTGTCCACTTTTATGACTCTTATTCAATATACTACTCGTGAGAGTAATTAGGGAGGAAAAATAAATAAAGGACACCAAAATTGGAAAAAGAGGAAGTCAAGTTATTCCTGTTTGCAGATTGACATGATGTCATACGTGGAAAAACCTAAGCACTCAACACCAAAAAGCTGTTAGAATTGCTGAACCAATCAGTAAAGCTGCAGGTTACAAAATAAACTTATAAAAAACAGTAGCTTTTTTGTATGTTAATGATAAACTCACAGAAAGATATATCAAAAAAGAAATCCCATTCACAATAGCAACAAAAAATCAGATAATAAGAAATAAATTTAAGCAAAGAAATGAAAGATCTCAACAATGAAAATTATCAAACACTGATGAAAGAAATCATCAAGGAAACAAAAGAATTGAAAGATGTTTCTTGCTCACAGATCAAATGAATCAATATTATTAAAATATCTACATTATCAAAACAATCAATAGATTCAATGCAATCCCTATCAAAATACAAATGACATTCTTTACAGAACTAGAAAAAGCAATCCTAAAATTGATTTGGAATAACAAAAGACCCAGAATAGCCAAAGTGAAAAATATTCTTACTTATCAGTTTTAACCTTGATATATATAAGCTTGAGGCATTGCAATACCCAAATTCAAAGCATAATATAAGGCTACAGTAATTAAAACAGTATGGTACTAGCAGAAAAACAGATACACAGATCAATGGAACAGAACAGACAGCCTAGAAATTAATCCACATACATACAGCCAAAAGTACTAGGCAATAATGTGGAGTAAAGAGTCTCTTCAACAAATGGTGCTGACAAAAATGACAACATGGATCAAAAATCTAAATTTAAGACCTGAGACTCTGTAGCTGCTGGAAGGAAAAATAGGGTAAACACTCCAAGATATTAGTATGGGGTACATCTTCTTGGACCAGACCCCCAAAGCACAGACAACAAAAGCAAAGCTAAATAAATGGGACTAAATCAAATTCAGAAGCTTTTGCACAGCAAAGGAAATGATCAAGAGTGAAGAGACATCCAACAGAATGGGAAAAACATATTTGCAAACCACCTATCTGACAATGTGTGGTGGAATGAGGCTGCCACGGCTATATAAGCTGCTGTACCAGCTAAAATAAAGGAGTCTGTGGGCTGCTCGTCTCTGGCCCACTTTCACCTGACTCCCGGGGTCTGTAGGGTGACTCCACATCTCTTGCCCCCACCACACTTCTCTTCTCAGAATGAATCCAGAGCAACAACAATGGATTAATATTGTGAATACATTAGCAACTTAAAAACTCAACAACAAAAACAACCAATGCAGTTAAGAAATGGGCAAAAGACTTCAATAGAAAGTATTCAAAAAAAAAAAAAAAAAGGAAAGGAAAGGAAAGGAGAAAGGAGAAAGGGAGGGGAGGGGAGGAACCAACAAATGGCTCAACATCACTATCCATCAGGGAAATGAAAATCAAAAACACCATGAGATATACCCTCACTCTTGTCAGAATGGCTAAAATCCAAAACACAGAGAGTAACAAATGGTGGTTGTTAAGGATGTGGACAAAGGGGAACACATATACTGTTGGTGGTAATGTAAATTTATGTAGTCGCTGTGGAAAACAGTGTAGAGATTTCTTAAAAAAACATAAATAGAATTTTGGCATATGATCCAGCAATTCCACTACTGGATATATACCCAAAAGACTTGAACACAACATATCAAAGCAATAAAGGCACTACCATGTTCATACTTGCACTGTTCACAATAGCCAAAATCGAACCAACCAAGGTGTCCATCAACAGATGAATGGATAAAGAAAATGTGCTATATATACACAGTAGAATATTATTCAGCTATAAAAAAGAATGAAATTCTACCACTTGCAGCAAAATGGTAATAAGTGGAGAATATCATGTTGAGTGAAATAAGCCAGACCTGGAAAGACAAATACTAAATTCTATCCCTATATATGGAAGCTAAAATTTTAAAAACAAATGAGGAAAAAAGAAAAAAAGAAATGCCTATGTGTAACAGTATTGCTGCAAATATAGTTTTACAAAACTCTGTGAAACCAATAGTTAATAATTCTATACTATTATAGCTTTAGTGGTCTGTGATTACCTTAAAATTTACTGAATATGGGTAATATGGTCATTTTTCCATGCAATTATTGTTTACAGGTATTGTCTATATTCCCACTAGAGTATTTTTGCTTTTTTCTTGTTAAACTTCTTATTTGATGAAGTATTAAGTTTTTTTTACTGTAATATAAATTTAAAATATGGTATCTCAAAAACCAAAAAAAGAGAGAGAGAGAGAGAGAAGGGGAGAAGGAAGGAGGGTGGGAGGGAAAGAGGAGGAAAAAGGGAGTTAGAGTGAAAGGGAGTATCATCACGTTCTTAGAATTGTATATATACAAAGCACATAGAATCTGTTAACAACTAATTAAAATTTAAAAACAGAAAAGATATGCAAAATTAAAATAAATACTTAAAAATATACCAAATAAATAGCACAGGAATTGGGATGAGGCATTCTTGGCCAAAGGCTGTCTTGAGTCAGCAGAAAACATGACATATTGATGGCCACCTACACAGGAAGAGCAATCAATACTGTTTACTCTATGGATGCCCTTGGAACTTGACAGACAGCAGCAAAGTACTGAAGGCTGTATAATGTCAATCTACTTTAGCATATCATCCATTTTAAATTTTGTTAATGTTTATTATTTTCATATACTTTAAGGCAGAGTGACAAAGGGTGAAAAGAGACAGAGATTTTCTGTCCACTGGTTCATTCCACAAGTCCCCATGAAACCCAGGGCTGGGCGAGGTTAAAGTCAAGAGCCAGGAAGACCACCCAGATCTTCCACATTGTCAACAGCAGTCCAAGCTTTTGGGCCATCAGCCTCTTCCAAATGCGTGTACCAGCAGAAAGCTAGATCAGAAGCAGAACAGCCACATACTCTGATACAGAATGTGGGTGTCCCAAGCAGAGACTTGGTGTTCCAACGTCTACGGTGCTCCAATGTCTGTCCCTGAAATTCTTTTAACTTAGTTCCATTCCTGGTTTCCTAACTCACACAATGCCTTGAGTAAATACAATAATAATGAAGTTCTTCTGTTGCATTGATAACAATGGAGTGGCTTTTTTTTTTCACATATGCATAACTCATATGTAGTAGAAGTGCAGAGACAAAACAGACAGAAAATTTTAATAGAAAATAAGTTGAACTCTTTCAAAACCACCTATAGGATTCAATAAATATTGAACATGGAGGCCAAGTCAAGATTTTAGAGATAATTTCTAAATTTCAATTTCAAATAAGATTATATTTAATTTTGTTGAAAAGGATGTAAATATTTGTGTGGCACCACTGAGTTCTCTGAATCTATTGCTATAAAGTGCAACACTAATTGTGGTTAAGCAGACGTTTGGTACAAGAATACTTCTGTTGCTTAGATAACATTTTATTACCTGCACTTCACAGTAAGAACTGTTAATGTTATAAGCAGTTTTTAACAATTGTATCCTGTGATATTTTTCTAATTTGTGTATTTATGCATACTGCTGTGTGAACTGTTATGTTTTAAACATTTCTAAGGACTCTAATGTATGACATTTTACTAATGTGTATATTTATGCACACCACTGAGAGTTGTTAATGTTATGAGCATTTATAAGGATTTTATCCAAGGATATTTTTAGCAAATGTTTATAATTACTCACAAGTCCAAATGTGCTAGAACAATGCAGCTTGAAATCACTGTGTTTACACAGGCACATGGCAGTCCTACGCACATTTGTCAGGGTAGAACAGATTTTGGGGGGCAGAGGGGAGTTTTTATCTTCATGAGAAAAATTTCAATGAAGGAATAAAAGAGTTCCAAAAAATTGATAAATCTTTTATTTTTGGATAACTCAAACTTATGTTTATTCAATAGTTGTTATGTACAAGAATAGTAGCTGATAATATGGACTACAGAAGGAAAAAACGTATCTTCCTCAGTAGGATCTCATAATTTAGGAATGAAAGGACATATACAAAGTCAATTCTAATAAAGTAACCATGGAAAATTTATAGTAGAGATTTACATACAGAATGTAACATTAAAGTAGAGTAGAGAATAATTATGAAATAATTTCTGGTCTATAAACATCTGTTTTCTTATTTTTCTGCTATCAATAGCTGAATTATTTATCTTTTCTTTCTGTAACACACTTCCTAATACACTCATCACATCCTTCAATGTTTTAACAATCCTGAAATCTACAGATGTTGAAAAGTTTACTTTTGTGTTAATTTTGAAATTTATACTGCAACAACAAACTCCAAAATCTCTACCTCTTTACACAGAAATCATATAATACACACCAACAATATTTCTACTCAAGACACTTGGGAACCAAGTAGAACAGATGGTTCCCCACTGCATTACATTTACATCACCTGAAGTACCTGTTTTCCTGGTCACCATGTAGCTTCCTGAGTTATACATTAATTTCTCTGATTTGTCCTTAGGGAAAAATGCTCTTTCCTTTCACTCAAAGCAGATTATAGTAGCAGAAAAGGTAAGGGTAATATCTAGGAATATTCAAGTTTGAGGAGCTTCAAGCAAGTAAGCAAACAGCAGAGAGTAGTTTGCTAACTGACAGAAGTCAGCACACATGTGGCTAAGAGATTATACCAGTATTGATGATATTATGCTATAGAACTGATATCAAAAGCAAGAATATCTGAGTGAATGAAAATAGGGTATAATTTAGATTATCCAGGTCTGACCAATTCTAGGAACTAGATTCTAAGAAAAATATTCAGAACAGAAACATTTAATGATGAAATATTTAAATCAATAAAATCAGGCTCCTTAAAACATAACCTAAAGTCAAAATTTCTACTAGAACACGAAGCTAGAAATTAAACCTAGAAAAAGCTAGGTAAGAAAAGGAGAGGGGCGGGCACCATGGCTCAATAGGCTAATCCTCCACACCAGGTTCTAGTCCCGGCCAGGGAGTGCAGTGAAGGATGGCCCAAGTGCTTGGGCCCTGCACCCTATGGGAGACCAGGAGAAGCACCTAGCTCCTGCCTTCGGATCAGCATGGTGCGCTGGCTGCAGCGCGCTGGCCGTGGCGGCCACTGGAGGGTGCACCAACGGCAAAGGAAGACCTTTCTCTCTGTCTCTCTCTCTCACTATCCACTCTGCCTGTCAAAAAAAAAAAAAAAAGAAAAAGAAAAAAGAAAAAAGAAAAAGAAAAAGAAAAGAAAAGGAGAGGATAAAATAACCTCTTTCTGGGTGCAGGAAAAACAGAGGATCTAGGAATCTAGCAAGCACTGTAGGTTGAATCCATGTTGCTGAAGAAGTCACAGTGGAGGCATGTAATTCTAATATATACGCATGTGTGTGTGTGTGCGTGTGTGCGTGTGTCTCCATGTATTAAGTGGATGTGAAAATAGGTAAAGCTTGGTGCTAGCATTGTGACCTGAAAGAACAAACCACTGCTTGGGATGCCAGCATCCTACATTGGAGAGCCGGTTGGAGTTCTGACTGCTCCACTGCCAATCAAGCTCCCTGCTAATTTGCCTAGGAAAGCAGAAGAGGCCAGGTACTTAGATACCTGCCATTCATTTGGGAGATGCAGATGGAGTTCCCAATTTCTGGCTTCAGCCTGGATTATTCCTGACTATTGTGGCCGTTTGGGGAGAGAAACAACTGGTAGAAGATCTCTATATCTACCCTCTCTTCTCTGTTGTTCTTTAAAAGAAAGAAACAAATCTTTAAAATAAATAAAAATCATGCATTTCATGTATAGCTTGCAAGATTTTAAAAAGAAAATGGATAAAGCTAATATCAAATTTTACTTTTCTTTTGAATGCTATGGTCTTATATTCATAGACTTATATAAGTTACATGTATAATTTGTAGATAACATAAAATTATATAATATTAATATATTTTAGTTCAAATAGTTCTAAAAATATTTCAAATATATGTTTTTAGATATGAGATATATAGCAAATGGAATCTGGTTGCTATGGTCTTTCTAGATGAAAAAATAATAAAGATCTCTACATAGGCTTCACAAGTCATTCTGTATATGCTTTATACATATTACTGATATTTGATTTAAAATATCTTAATAAGAAATTACTGCCAAACTATAGACATCATGTTTCTTCCAAAGAAAATGCATAGTAACAATAATCCTAATGTCATATTTACTCAATTTAATATTATACACAAATAATAGATAGACAATTTTTATTTGATTATAATGGTTCCAATATGCTTCCATAGCAACAGAGGAAGCAACCTTTTTGTGAGTTTTTCCAATTATTAATTTCTTTTCTTCAGCCGGCGCCGCGGCTCACTAGGCTAATCCTCTGCCTTGCGGCGCCGGCACACCCGGTTCTAGTCCCGGTCAGGGCGCTGGATTCTGTCCCGGTTGCCCCTCTTCCAGGCCAGCTCTCTGCTGTGGCCAGGGAGTGCAGTGGAGGATGGCCCAAGTCCTTGGGCCCTGCACCCCATGGGAGACCAGGATAAGTACCTGGCTCCTGCCATCGGATCAGCGTGGTGCACTGGCCACAGCGTGCCAGCCGTGGCGGCCATTGGAGGGTGAACCAACGGCAAAAGGAAGACCTTTCTCTCCGTCTGTCTCTCTCACTGTCCACTCTGCCTGTCAAAAAAAAAAAAAATTCTTTTCTTCTTTTCTTTACTTTGATCTATCCAGGGGCATATCAGTTTTTCAACAATATATTCAACTTTAGTATCTTCTTGTTTAAAGTGAAAATAAGGTATAATTTATTTAAAATAGGTATACCTATTTTAATTAGATTGGGTATCTTCTTGCTCATTTCAAAAGATAATTACTTACAATCCACTAATTTACAAGATGTCTCCAGCATTAATCCTTTAACTTACAACTCCTACTGTTGTTCCTACTCTCACTATGTACTGAAGCAGATAATGTGGTCAATTCTTCCACCAGTAAATATGTGATATGTGTGTTCTGTGCTGACACTGAAGGTCTTGACACAGTGACAGACTTTTTACACATCACTAAGGATTTTTCATGCAGTAGACTACAGCAATTCACATCCTGGCAGGAAATGTCCTGCCATTTCAATTAGTGAAACAGGTGACACCTTGCTGACATTTCAGCAAACACCTAGGATGGTTAGAAACAGAATTAATCACGATCTTTTGACTAACGCTGAGAATTCCATCTTTTTTTTCTAATCTATGGAGCTAAATGAGTATCTTAAAATATAAACTTTCAAAGGACAATGTTTCTTAAAATACTTACTGCCTACATTGATAGATTAACTGCCAAAAAATTAATTTTTTGAAAAATAGTGAAATATTATCATTTTTAACCATTAAGCAGGTGCTTGGACTCAAAGGTTTATATATGACAACAAATGTTTATGTGCAGATATACATTTAGATGTATATTATATGTGTGTGTGTGTAAAATAACCTCAGCCCACGTCTTTTTTCTCCCTCACCTGTAGTAAATTCTTAACTGACTCTTGTTCCACCTATCTTGCTTTGTTTAGTTTTCACTCTCTTCTTTTGCATTCTCCTCACAAGAAGTAGAGAAGTTTCTTTTAAAAATATACAGATTCAATTCTGTCAACTTCCTGTTTTAAAACCCTTTGATGATTTCCCTTTGCCTTCAGTACAAATCTTTTTAAGTTGTTCAATGGTCTGGCTCATCTGGGTCACATCAGTTTTAAATCATGTCATTTTCCCTCCTACTTTTTTGGCTTCACCACACTAGCCATTTTTAGACACTCTCTAAAATTTCCTTTCCCATGTTCTATAAACATACTTTCTGTATTCTTTTTTTAACTTTTATTTAGTAAATATAAATTTCCAAAGTACAGTTTATGGATTACAATGGTCCCCCCCCACCCCGTAACTTCCCTCCCACTCGCACCCCTAGATAATATGGATGGTACTGAAGCACCCATTGTCTCTTACTTCTGTTCTCTAGCCTGTTATGTAAATTCATCTGATATGTTAAAGTAACAAATAACACCACAAAAAAGTTCATTCACTTACAGATTATGTAGGGATTTATTCATTATTTAACAGTGTCAAATTGGAGAAAGGGAAGCTTTTTGCATACTTTCTGTATTCTTAATGTTCTAGACCTTTTCCATTAGCAGGATTTAAGCACTGTGCCCTGAAAACTCCCTCAGCCACAATTTATTTTTCATAGACAGGGAGTTATTCCCCTAAACAACATGTTGTGTTAGATCTGTTACAGCACCTTGTATTTCTTTAAAATAACTCTTGTCATATTGTACTGTAATTTCCTTAACAGCATTTAAACCACTATATCTATACACATGGATGCATCTCAAGAATTGATAATTACAGAAGTTACAAAAAAGAAGATTATGGCGACATATTTAGGAGACCAAAGAAGCAATACTTTCTTAATTTTATATTAAAAAGGGAGAATATCCAAAGTAATAAATAAGAGATGTAAAAGGAGATGTTGCAATGAACTCCACAGAAATAAGAGTCATCAGATATTACTAGAAACAGCTATATGCCAACAAATTAGGAAATCTAGGAAAAATGGATAGGTTTCTGGACACTTACAATTTATCAAAATTGAGACTTGAAGACATAGAAAATCCAAATAAACCAAAAACTAAGATGGAAATTCAATCAGTAATAATGACCCTTCAACAAAGAAAAGCCCAAAATAAGATGGATTCATTGCTGAATTCGACCAAACTTTTACAGAGCTAATCCCAATTCTTAAACTATTTCAAAACAATTAAAACTGAGGAAACCCTCTCAAACTCCTTCTATGAAGCCTGAATCACCTCTATTCCAAACCCAGAAATATTTACAATAAATAAAACTGTAGAACAACGTCCCTGCTGAACACAGATGCAAAAATCCTTAACAAAATACTTACTAATCAAATCCAACAATACATCAAAAAGATCATTCACCCAGACTAAGTGGGATTTATCCCTGGTATGCATGGATTGTTCAACATATGCGAGTCAATATATGTGATATATCACATTAACAAGTTGAATAAAAACCATATGATTATCTGAAGAGATGCGATGAAGCATTTGATAACATACAACATCCTTTCATGAAAAAAAAAAAAAACCTTAAACAAGTTGGGTATAGAAAGAAAATACATCAACACAATCAAGACAATATACAACAAATCAAAACCAACATCATGTTGAATGGGGAAAAGCTGGAAGCATTTCCACTAAGATCTGGAACTACATAAGGATGCCCACTGTCAGAATTCCTATTCAATATATTTCTGGAAATTTTAGACAAAGCCAATAAACAAAAAAAAAAGAAAAAAATGGACACAAATGAGAACAGAAGTCAGATTATCCCTGTTTATAGATGACGTGATCCTATACATGCAGGAACCAAAATACTCCACAAAGAGATTACTGGAACTCATACGAGAGTTTGGAAAAGATACAGGATATAAAATCAACACACACAAATCAACAGCTTTTGCATACACAAACAATGTCATGACTAAGAAAGAACCTGTAAGATCAGTCCTATTCACAGCTACATCAAAAAATGTAAATTTCTTGGGATCAATTTAACTAAGGATGTAAAAGATCTCTACAATGAAAATTTAAAACAACATTAAAGAAAGGGATAGGAGAAAACACAAAAACATGGAAAAACCTTACATATTTATGGCTTGGAAGAATTACAATAATCAAACTGTCACTACTATCCAAAGCAATTTGCTAATTCAATGTGATCCTATCAAAATACCAAAGATGTTCTGTTTAGAGCTAGAAAAGTGATCCCAAAATTCACATGTGCGGGCTCATCCTGAGAGGCCCACACTGTCGGGATGGTGGGGCAACAGCATTCTTCGACAAGAAGCACTGGAGACAAGTTTCAGTGAACATATTCATTTATTAATAATCAGGCACAGGCTTTTATAGGACAGGCGAAAAGAGAGTAGCTAATTAGAATACACTAATTATATAGGATAAAGCCAATATTGGCACCTCTATGCTTCTCCTCCAAGCTTCAAGGTCACATAGCCTACATAGCCTTCCAGGTGGTCTTTATGTGTCTGGGCCACAACTGGGAGCTGTTTACCCGGTTGACAATTACAAGGCCCTTCAACAGGAAGTGGGGTTGGGGGAAATGTGTCGGGGGCTCCTCATCTGCCAACAGTGTGCCTTAGCCCCTGACCAGGGTCTTTCCTAGGAAGCATGGTGTGCCATGCCCTCTTAAACTCCTGCATGGGCTAAGCAGGCAGTCTCCCAGCCAGGCACAGGATCACCCACACATACACTATCAAAAGAGTTCCTGAATGGCAGAAGAAATTGTGAACAATAAAAATAAAACTAGAGGCATCACAATACTAGATTTCAAAACATATTAGAGGGCAAGTTTAATCAAAAAAGGTTGGCACGTACACCAATGGAACAGAATAGAGACACCAGAAATTAATCCATGCGTCTACAACCAACTAAGTTTGACAAAGGACATAAAATCAATCTCTGGGGAAAAGACAGTCTCTTCAAGAAATGGTGCTGGGAAAATTGGATCTTTGCAATCTCTGCATGCAGAAGTATGAAACAAGAACTCTACGTTACACCTTATACAAAAAATCAACTCAAATTGGATCAAGGAATAAATCTATGACCTGATACCAAAAAATTATTAGAAGAGAACATTGGGGGGCTGGCACTGTGGCTCACTTGGTTAATCCTCCATCTGCAGTGCTGGCATCCCATATGGGTTCCGAGTTCTATTCCCAGTTGCTCCTCTTCCAGTTTAGCTCTCTGCTGTGGACCAGGAAGGCAGTGGAGTATTTCCCAGGTGCTTGTGCCCCTGTACCCGCATGGGAGACCAGGAGGAGGCACCTGGCTTCTGGCTTCGTTTCTGCGCAGCGCCGGCTATTGCTGTCATTTGGGGAGTGAACCAATGGAAGGAAGACCTTTCTCTCTGTCTCTCTCTTTCTCTCACTGTCTAAAACTCTGTCAAATAAATGAAAAAATAGAACATCGGGGAAACTCTGCAAGACATTAGCATAAGCAAAGACTTCTTAGTTAAGACCCCAAAACATGGGCAATAAAGGCAAAAATAGACAAATGAGATTACATCAAGTTAAGAAGTTTCTGCACATCCAAGGAAACACTTAACAGAGTTAAGAGACAACCAACAGAATGGGAGGAAATATACTCAGGCTATACAAGGAGCTCAAGAATCTCAATAACAAGAAAATCAAGCAATCCAGTTAAGAAGTTGGCTAAGGATACAAACATACATTTTTCAAAGGATGAAATATAAATGGCCAGCAGACACATGAAAAGATGCTCAGAATTACTAGCCATCAGCCAAATGCAAATAATAACCACAACAAGCCTTCATCTCACCCCAGTTAGAATGGCTGTCATCCAAAAACAAAAAATTACAAATGCTGGCAAAGAGATGGGGGTAAGGTACTGTAATACCACAATAATTGTAACTAATAATTATCAGGAATGTAAAATAGTATAACCGTTATGGAGAAATTATGAAAATTTCTCAGAAATCTGGAGATAGAGCTAACATATGACCCAGACATTACACTCCTGAGAATTTACCCAAAGGAAAATAAATCAGCACATGAAAGAACTGTCTGTACTCCCATGTTTATAGTACCTCAATTCACAAGAACTAAGATATGGAATCAACCCAGATGTCCATCAACTGATCACTGTAGAAAGAAATTGTGGTATACATACACTATGGAATACTACTCAGCCAAAAAAATGAAATCCTGATTTGGCAACATAATGGGTACAACTGGAGATCATTACTTAGCGAAATAAGCCAGTTCCAAAAATACAAATATATTTTTCCTTATTTGTGGTAACTAATATATACAATATTAAAAAAGTAATGTATATGAGTGAACTAACATGTTGAGATTTCATTATTGCTTATAGTCTTTGTCTATTCTCCTGAAAAAGAGCGGTTTTCCTAACTACTTGCTGAATTCTTTATTTAGTGATGGTTAAGCTTGTGATTATAAAATAAATTGAAAACATGTCATTGCAAGATTTAAAATAAAAATAAAAGAAGTAGGACAACAGTTAGGAAGGGATGGTAAGGTGGGAAGTATCATTATGTTCTTACAATTTTAAATATGAAATACATGAAATTTGTTCCCTTTATACAAATAAAATATTGTTTTAAAATTTTTGAAAAAAAAAGTAGAAAACCTATGAAATCCATTGGACAATGATCAGAAATATGGTCAGATGGATAGGATGTCAAAAGCTGTCTGTTTATCTGGATATAAGTTATTTATACCTCTCAGTTGTTAATTACACATCATAAACCACTAACCTAACTAAACAGGCGGTGCCATTTTTACTTTAATTGAAGAGCATCTTTAACTTTAGGAGTTTGCTGGTTGTACAAAGTGACGTGAGGTCACTGCATAGGCGGCTGATAATCCTGGTTGGGCCATGGTTGTATTTGTTGAGATGAATATTGTTCTGAATGGACTTCAGTATGTATTTCTAAGGTCATAATCATTGCCTTTCCATGTCAACCTTTTGTTCTTTCTAAATCCTGTAGGTTTCAGGCATTTATGTACCTTTTAGGATAAAAATAAAAGTTCAGATGCTTTTACAAGACAGTACACAAACACTGTGGAACTGCTTCAAGTCTCTATTGTCTCAAAGTGTAATACAATCCTTCCTTGCCTATGCTGTTCTACCTTTCCCAGGAAATAATGGGATCTTATCACTTTCTAAGGCCAGCCAAAACCCTGGAAAACAGGTCATCTCCTCTCTAAAACTCCTCCACTAGTTTATTCTAAGTCCCTTTGAATTCTACAAATGAGAACAGTAGGATTACCTCCTTTGGAATGCTATCTGATATTCCTCCCAAGCCTCACCCTGACTTAGTTCAGCAACTTTTCTGCTGTGAGTACAGGAAAATGTTTGATTGTACATTTCTCAAAATCCTTTGGTTTCTTTTTCTTTAACTTTTTAAAATCCAAAAATCCAGAATTTTGATCCTACTGTTTTTGTATTTTGCTATAGTAAATCTCCCTTGAGCTATGAGATGTTCATGTGCTGAAATTCAAATGGGAGATGTATCAAAAATAATAGAAAATACATGAGCAAAAAAAAAAAACTGGCTAATAAATCAAGATAACATTCCAATAAAAATTGACAGGAGAAGCTTAAAATTTTCCTTTTTTTAGGAACTGTGATATCCAATCTTTCAGTAAGACAAATCCTAGTACTGTAAATCAAACTAGTTTATAGATACAAACAAAATTTCCAGTGAGTTTAGTTCATTGGAATAAACAAAATGGCATAATTTCTATACCTGACCCACTGATGAGGCAAACTATTAAACTCTAGCTATCTTGTCCCAATATGTTTTCTCAAACAGGAAAACCAGTTACCAAGTATGACATTCCTATTCAAAATATTACCAAAATCTCAGTACCTGTCCCAGGTGCTGAATCAAAGTAAGGATGACAAGATTTGAAGGTGGGCCAGCGCCGTGGCTCACTTGGTTAATCCTCTGCCTGCGGCGCCAGCACCCTGGGATCCAGTCCCAGTTGCGGCACTGGGTACTAGTCCTGGTTGCTCCTCTTCCAGTCCAGCTCTCTGCTGTGGCCTGAGAAGGCAGTGGAGGATGGCCCAAGTGCTTGGGTCCCAGCACTCGCATGGCAGACCAGGAGGAAGCACCGGCTCCTGGCTTTGGATCGGCATAGCACCAGCTGTGGCGGCCATTGCGGGAGTGAACCAACGGAAGGAAGACCTTTCTCTCTGTCTCTCTCTCACTGTCTATAACTCTCTGTCTCTCTCTCTCACTCACTGTCTAACTCTGCCTGTCAAAAAAATAATTAAAAAAAGATTTGAAGGTGAGGGAAATATAAATTTTAATCAATTGATAGATGAGTAAGATAAGCAGGTTGACAATTTAAGAACAACCATCCTGCTTAGTGATGATGGTCCGGAGTTTTTATGGAGTAAGCAACACATGCTGGTCTGCTTAGCCTGGTACCATGAAGTCAGTTGCTGGTCTGAAAACATAGTAACTTGGATGTCAGAACATTTCCTTGAAAAACTTATTTGATGGCTTAACTTTATCATGAGTGTAATATAGTAGGATATTCTGTACAACTAAGTAGCTATAAAACATTATTTGGCTGAGATATGAAAGAGGAAAAGTACTCTCTTAAGAGATCCCAGTGTTTCATTAATTAGGATGAAGCCCACGCAGTCTACAGACCGTGCTTATTGTGCCTTTAGTTATTGGTACCCCTTTGCATTTTATTAAAACAAATTGAAACCTCCTGTCATGCTGACCGGGAAGGCCAGATTTCTTTGCAAAGGCAGCTGGCTTCCTCAAGGACAGATTCTGGAATTCACAGCAAGCATTATTTATCTTTTTGAACCAGACTTTAGTCAGTCACAAGCTCAGTTGTTTGCTTTGTTCATCAGAATATGAAAAGGAAAAGAAAGCTGCATTTAGTTCAGTTATAAAATTACAGCCTCTGCAATATTGCACTGGATTTCATTAGAAAAGTCCAGTTCAAAAGAAAGTTTCATTTGCCTTTTCACTTGTGTTAATATTTTCTGAGTCTTTTTTTCCCTATGACTAGCCATCGTTAAACTTCTCTTCGTCACAAAATTATTTCTGTGTATAAGAATGTAGACTTTGGAGTCAGCATTGTATGGGCATCAGTTCAAGTCCAGACTGTTTCAATTCCAATCCGGTTCCCTACTAAAGGCCTGCGAAAGCAGCAGAGGATGGTCAATGTGCTTGAGCCCCAGGCACCCAAATGATAGACCTGGAGGAACTCTGGGCTTTGACTTGGCCCATCCTTGGCCACTGTAGCCTTTTGGGGAGAAAACCAATAAAAGACTTCTCTCTCTCCATCTCTCTCTCTCTCTCTCTCTTTAACTCTGCCTTTCAAATAAAATAAATCTTAAAAAAAGAAAGAAATTAGACTTTCCAGCCCTGTATGAAGTACCTTTCTCAGCTCAAACAACTACATATAAAATAACATATGGGCGCCAGGTTCTAGTCCCGGTTGCTCCTCTTCCAGTCCAGCTCTCTGCTGTGGCCCAGGAGGGCAGTGGGAGGATGGCCCAGGTCCTTGGGCCCTGCACACCAGCATGGGAGACCAGGAGGAGGCACCTGGCTCCTGGCTTCGGATCAGCACAGCACCAGCCGTAGCGGCCATTTAAGGAGTGAACCAATGGGAGGAAGACTTTTCTCTCTGTCTCTCTCTCTCACTGTCTGTAACTCTACCTGTCAAAAATAAATAAATAAAATTACATTTTGCTCCCTCTAAAATGTTGACAGAATATAACAGAACAACTTAGTACCTATCACAAGAGCCTATGTTAAATACTACATGGTTATTAAGAACAATAGATTACAGAATCTAATTCTTAGAATAATTACCACTTCAAGTTAATGCAATATTAACCAAGCATGATTATACGTAACTTAATATTTTTATTTTTGGATTTTATTTTTTCATTTAACTTCAGTGTTCACGTATAAGTGAGAACATGTGGATTTTTTCTTTCTGTGTATGGCATATTTCAATCAACACAAAGTCTTCCTGTTGCAAAATCAACCATTATGTGTATATATTTTCTTTTTTTACTGTTCTATAATTTCATTTATATAAGGTAAACAAATTTCATGCATTTCAAATATATAGATATAAAAGCATAGTGATCCTTCCAACCCTATCATCCCAATTGCCAGTGCTAGCACCACCCTCCACCTTTCTTATTCTTTCTTCTAACTTTTAAAAAGATTTATTTATTTGTTTATTTGAAATGCAGAGTTTCAGACAGACAGAGACAGAGAGAGAGAGAGAGGTTTTTCATCTGCTCATTCACTCCACAGATGGCTGCAACAGCCAAGGTTGGGCCAGGCCAAGGTCAGAAACCAGCAGCTTCTTCTGGGTCTCCATGTAGGGGAGACTTGGCCATCTGCTGCTGCTTTCCCAAGTTCACTAGTAGGGAGCAATATCAGAAGTGGAGCAGCCAAGACTCAAAACAGCACCCATATGGGTTGGCCATGGCTATAACCTGCTGTGCCACAGCACCAGCCCCATTTCTTTTAATTTTTACAATGCCATGCTTTCAGTTTATTTTATAAGTTCAACTATCCACTAAAATAATAATTCAACAAATAGTAAGAATAAACACTTTTCCTCAACAACAGAGATAATAGCAGTAAAAATAATCAACTCTAAAAATACCAATTTCTCTCATTTACATTACATTATTTTTGTATTCAATTAGCTAAAAGAGATCAGGAAAAACATATGATGCTTGTCTTTTTGGGACTGGCTTATTTCACAAGTATAATTGTTTCCAGTTGCAACCATTTTGTTGCAAAAGACAGTATTTCATTTTCTTGGCTAGTATTCCATAGTGTGTGTGTGTGTGTGTGTGTGTGTGTGTATAAAACACAATTTCATTACACAGTTATTGGTTGATGGCCACCTGGTTTTATTACATATCTTAGTTTTCATGAATTGAGCTTCAATGAACACAGAAATACATTATTTCATATGCTGATTTAATTTCATTTCTGTCATGGTAGATCTATTTTCAGATTTTTGAGGTATCTCTATTTTGTATTCCATAATATTTGTAATAATTTACATTACCACCAACAGTGTATTAGAGGACCTTTTTCCCCACATCTTCATCAAAATTTGTTTTTCAATTTCTGTATGATAGCTATTCTAACTGGGGTGAGGTGAAACCTCATTGCGCTTTGATTTGCATTTCCCCAATAGCTAGTGATCCTTAGCATTTTTCATTTGTATGTTGGACATTTGAATTTCATCTTTTGGAAAATGCCTATTCAACCTTTGCCCATATCTCTATTGTATTGTTTGTTTTGTTGTTGAGTTTCCTGAGATCATTAAAGATTCTGGATATTAACCCTCTATCAGATGTAGTTTATAAATATTTTCTCCCATCTGTCAGTTGCTTCTTCACTTTGTTGAGTGTTTTCATTTAGTGCAGAAACTTCTTAGACTGATGTAATCCCATTTATCTATTTTTGGTTTTATTGAATGTGTTTCTGGGGTGGGAGGTTTTATCAAAGGTGTCTTTGCCTGTGCCATTGTCTTGCAGAGTTTCTACAATGTTATCCTCTAATAATTCTGTTGGAATCAGGTCATATGTTTAGATCCTAGTTACATTTTGAGTTGATTTTTGTATATAAGAAAGGTAGAAGTCTGGTTTCAAACTTCTACATGCAAAGATCCAATTTTTCTGGAACCATTTGTTGAAG
This sequence comes from Oryctolagus cuniculus, assembly GCF_051225735.1. Taxonomy (NCBI): domain Eukaryota; kingdom Metazoa; phylum Chordata; class Mammalia; order Lagomorpha; family Leporidae; genus Oryctolagus; species Oryctolagus cuniculus. Next base: position 60,040,266 of record NC_142868.1, on the reverse strand, counting down.
AGACTGTCCTTTCTCCAAGGATTGATTTTAGCCACTTTGTGAAAGATTGGTTAGTTGTAGATGAGTAGATTGATTTATGGAGTTTCTATTCTGTTCCATTGGCCTACATTTCTATTTTTGTGCCAATACCAGGCTGGTTTTTTTTTTAACTTTTATTTAATGAATATAAATTTCCAAAGTACGGCTTATGGATTACAATGGCTTCCCCCCATAACGTCCCTCCCACCCGCAACCCTCCCCTTTCCCACTCCCTCTCCCCTTCCATTCACATGAGGATTCATTTTTGATTCTCTTTATATACAGAAGATCAGTTTAGCATACATTAAGTAAATATTTCAACAGTTTGCTCCCACACAAACATAAAGTGAAAAATAATAGATGATTTTTTTAAATGATGATGAAATCAGATCAGACCTATTGTCATGTTTAATCCCAGTGAGAGTCAAGTTGGGAATTGATAATTTCTTCTTTTTTTTTTTTTCACAGAAGATCAGTTTAGTATACATTAAGTAAAGATTTCAACAGTTTGCACCCCCATAGAAACACAAAGTGAAATATACTGTTTGAGTACTCGTTATAGCATTCAGCCTCAATGTACAGCACATTAAGGACAGAGATCCTACATGAGGAGTAAGTGCACAGTGACTCCTGTTGTTGACTTTACAAATTGACACTCCTGTTTATGGCATCAGTAATCTCCCTATGCACCAGTCATGAGTTTCCAAGGCTATGGAAGCCCCTTGAGTTCTCTGACTCTTATCTTGTTTAGACAAGGTCATAGTCAAAGTGGAGGTTCTCTCCTCCCTTCAGAGAAAGGTATCTCCTTCTTTGAAGACCTGTTCTTTCCACTGGGATCTCATTCACAGAGATCTTTCATTTATTTTTTTTTTTTTTTTTTTTTTTTTTTTTTTTTTTGCCAGAGTGTCTTGGCTTTCCATGCCTGAAATACTCTCATGGGCTTTTCAGCCAGATCCACATGCCTTAAGGGCTGACTCTGAGGCCAGAGTGCTGTTTAGGACATCCGCCATTCTATGAGTCTGCTGTGTATCTCGCTTCCCATGTTGGATCACTCTCCCCTTTATTTATTCTATCGGTTAGTATTAGCAGATACTAGACTTGTTTATGTGCTCCCTTTGACTCTTAGTCCTTTCATTATGATCAATTGTGAACAGAAATTGATCACTGGGACTAGTGAGATGGCATTGGTACATGCCACCTTGATGGGATAAATTGGAGTCCCCTGGTATTTTTCTAACTCTACCATTTGGGGAAAATCAGCTTGAGCATGTCCCAAATTGTACATCTCTTCCCTCTCTTATTCCCACTCTTATGTTTAACAGGGATCTAGTAAGCCTGCATCTATTGAGATTATAATCTGGTTTTCATTCTTCAATTTGTTAATGTGATGTATTACAATTATTGATTGGCATATGTTGAACCATTCATGCATAACAGGCATAAATCCCACTTGGTCCAGGTGAATAGTCTTTCTGATGTATTGTTGGATTCACTTAGCTAGTATTTTGTTGAAGACTTTTGTATCTATGTTCATCAGGGAAATCGGTCTATAGTTCTCTCTCTGTTGTATCTGTTTCTGCTTTTAGAATTAAGGTGATGCAATAATGGCCTCAAAGAATAAGTTTTGGAGGAATCCCTTTGTTTCAATTATTTTGAGTAGTTTATGAGGAATTGGAATTAGTTCTTTAAAAATCGGGTAGAATTCAGCAGTGAAGTCATCTGGTCCTGGTTTTTTATTTGTTTGTGAGTCTGTTACTGACTCAATCTACATGTTGGTTATTGGCCTATTTAGTTTTTCTATGTAATCATGACTCAGTTTTGGGTGGTTGTTTATGTCCAGAAATCTATCCATTTCTTCTATAGTTTTCAATTTGTTGGCATATATACTTTATAGTAATTCCTGATGATTCTTTTTATTTCCATGGTATCCATTGGTATCCATTGTAACATCTCCTTTTTCATTTCTGATTTTATTAATTTGGGTTTTCTCTCATTTTCTTTTGGTTAGTTGGGCCAATGGTGTATCAACTTTGTTTATTTTTTTAATAAAGTCAGCTCTTCATTTCACTGATCTTTTGCAACTTTTTTGGCCTCAATTTTATTTATTTATTGTCTTATTTCAATTATTTCTTTCATAGTACTAATTTTGGGTTTGGTTTGTTGATGTTTTTCTAGGTCCTTGAGAAACATTGTTAGATCATTTATTTGATGCCTTCTCATTTTCTTGATGCAGTCACTAATTGCTATAAACTTTTAACACTGCTTTTGCTGTATTTCAGTTTATTTAAATTTATTTATTTGAAAGAGTTACAGAGAGGCAGAGGCAGAGAGAGAGAGAGAAAGAGGGAGAGAAAGAGAGAGAGAGTGAGTCTCCAATCTGCTGGTTCACTCCCCAAATGGCCGCAATGTCCGGAGCTGGGCTAATCTGAAGCCAGGAGCCAGGAGCTTCTTCCAGGTCTCCCATGTGAGTTCAGCGGCCCAAGGACTTATACCATCTTGCACTGCTTTCCCAAGCAATAGCAGAGAGCTGGATGGGAAGTGGAGCAGCCAAGTCTCAAACAGGTGCCCATATGGGATGCTGGCACTTCAGGCGCCAGCTTTACCTGCTATACCACAGTACTGGCCCCTCAGAATTTTTTAGATATTTTATTAGGAAATAGATTCAAGCTCAGGGATAAGTCTCACATTCCCATAGCTGTTGATATGTTTTATTGTTATCTTCATTGATATGCTGTGTTGTCCTCTAAATTCATTTGCAGGAATTTTTTATTTCCCTTTTGATTTTTTCTATGACCCACTGTTTATTCAGGAGCATGTTTTTCAATCTCCATGTGTTTGCATATTTTCTAGAGATTCTTAAGTTGTTAGTTTCCAGCCTCAATCCATATATGCTATGATTTCAACTTTTTTGAATTTGTTGAGATTTCTTGTGTGGCCTAAAACATTGTCTAGTTAGAGAAAGCTCCCTGTACTGGTGAAAAGAATGTGTATTCTGCAGCTGTGGGATGAAATGTTATGTAGATATCAATTAGGTCCATTTGGTCCAAAGGGTAGATTAGCTCTGTTTTTTGTTGATTTTTGTCTAAATAACCTGTCCAATGATGAAAGTATGGTGTTGAAGAACTCTATTATTATTGCATTGGAGTATGTCTTCCTTTAGATTCATTAACATTGCTTTTAAATAACCAGGTGCAATGGTATTGAGTGCATATACATTTAATATGGTCACATTTTCCTGTTGAATTAATCCCTTAATTATTACATAATTACCTTCTTTGTCTCTTTTAATAAGTTTTTGTGTTAAAGTATATTTTGTTTCCTAAGATGGTTACTCCTACACTTTTTTGCTTTCCATTAGCATGGAATATCTTTTTTCCATTCTTTCATTTTCAGTTTGTGGGTATCTCTGCTGGTGTGATTTGTTTCTCACAGTTGACAAAAAATGGATTTGTTTTTTAATCCACTCAGCTACTCTGAATCTTTTCATCAGAAAATTTAAGCCATTTATATTCTGGGTGATCACTGATAAGTAACAACTTAGCCCTGACAATTTTTCCATAAATATTCCTATTGTTTACTTTGGATTTCTTCTTTACTTTTACCAGAGGATTTTCTGCCTTCACATTCTTTCATAATGATGGCTGTCTTTCCGTGTTTCTGTGCGGAATTAGCACATCCTTAAGCATCTTGTATAAGGCTGGATGAGCAGTGAAAATTTGTTTCAATTACTGTTTGTTATGGAAAGTCTTTATTTCACCTTAATTTATAAATGAGAGCTTTGCAGGGCACAGTATTCTGGGTTCACAGGTTTTTTTTTTTTTTTTCTTTAAGACTTTGACTATGTCTATGTCTTCATTCTCTCCTAGCCTGCAGGATTTCTGAAGAGAAATAAGCTGTTAGTCTAACTGGAGAGCCTCCTAAAATAATCTGGTGTTTCTCTCATACACAATTTATAATCTTTTCTTTCATTGCATTGTTGAAAGTTTGACTACAATGGGTCAGAGTGAAGATCTTTTTCTGGTCATGCCTATTAGGAGTTCTTCCTGAAGTTGGGCATCCTTATCTTTCTCCAAATTAGGGAAGTTTTTGTTATTATTTCATTGAATAAAACTTTCTAATTCAGTCTCTCTTTTCCACACCATCAGGAACTCCTAAGACCTGTAAATTGGATTGTTTGATAGTATTGCATAAATCTCAAACATTGTTTTAGTCTTTCTAATTTGTTTTCCTTCCATTTTATTTTATTTTAATTTTTTTGGTCTGACTGAGATATTTCCAAAGATTTGTATTCTAGCTCAGATATTCTTTCTTTTGCTTCACCAATTCTGTTGTTGAGGCTTTCCACTGTATTTTTATTTGACATATTTATTCTTCATTTCTAATACTTCAGTTTGACTTCTGCTCAGTATCTCTATCTCATGGGAAAATTTTTCATCCATGTTATGAACAGATTTCTTTAACTTACAAATTTGTTTCTCATTGCTTTTGAGTAATCCTATGGTGACTCTTTTGAATTCCTTTTCAGGCATTTCATCAATCTTTTTGCCTTCACATTCTAATATTGAAGTATTGTTATATTCCATTGGCGCAGTCATATTGTCTTCCTTGTTCATATTTCTTGTTCATATATTTCTGGGCTTACTTTTAGGCATTTGCAGAAACACTTGCTTTTCTTCTCTGATGTCTTTTATCTTTGAACTATGCCTCTGTGGCTTAGTGGAGTATCTGCCCCATCAGTGGATATGCAGAGGTCTGTGCTAAGTGGGACCAGGGAGTTTTGGTTATTTCTTTGGTATGGTACAAGAGTCAACGATGACACCCACATTCAGTGTGGTAGATCTCCTCTATTGTCAGCAGGGAGGAGGGTATCATCATATCAGCTGGCATGATCATTGCCTCACCTCCTCTCTGCTAAGGTTTTCAATCCCCAGGGCAAGCCTGCAGTAGCTACATACACTACCTGTGCCTTCACAAGACGCACACAAGTGATCTATGTGTTCCTCAGCGTGAGAACAGAACTCTCTGCAATGACCCAACAATCTCAGGCACTCAGGGAAATCTAAGCCTCTGATGCCAGACACAGCGATTGCCCAGAGACCCAGCTACACCCCCTGCCCTATCATACAGTCACAGGATTCCTGCATCATAGTACACAGGGCTCTCACAATCAGAGGGAGCAGGGAATCCACTTAGCCCTGCAAGTCTGATCTGTCCAAAGAGAGAGCCAAGACATTGCCAAGCCAGCTGCCTATGGGTGTTCCTCCTTGGAAGTTGGAGTACAGGGAGCACCTCACAGGGCTCCAGTCCCCTGCCAATCCTCCAAGCCACACTCAAAATGAGTGGAGACCATGGATATATCCCTTAGATAAAATCCCCTACACACACATGAGCTACAGCAGTCTTTACTCACCTTTTAAGGAGGCACTTCTTCCCTGCTCTTCACTGGAAGTCCTTGTTGGTGGGATGGGAAGCAGGCAATGTACACTTATTATGCAGGTTCAGGTGGGCACACTGCCCTGGCTAGTGCTCCAGGTCAGCTCAGAGCTAATATGGTCTGTAAGACTCTCCCTCAGGCACTATAACCAGTGACACTGGCCACTTCAGTGTCCTCTCATTTCGCTTTAAGAAGATGGTGTCTTCTCTGGATCTCTTCTGATACTTGTAGATGTAACTTAAATTTTAATATTGTTTTATATGTAGCTCTACTACTAAAATCCCAATTTTTCCATGAAAATAAAAAGAAAACTAGGAAAATGATATATTACATAAACAGATACATTTTCCCACAAAATAAAGGACATCATTGATATTTTTGCTTATCCTTTTTAAAAATAACTATCAGCTATTATATAATAAATTTTCATATTCTTGTTAACTTGTCAAAACTTTAAAATTCTTCATTAAATATCCTATTTTAATAATTATAATCCCCATTAATAGTTTAATAAAACTAACCTCCAAGGTGATGGATAAGAGATAGGGCCCTTGGGAGCTGCTTAGGTCATGAGTGTGAGGTCTTCATGAGTAGGATTAGTATCCTCCTAAATGCAGACTAAGAAAGATCCCTCACCCATACCATTATGCAACATGTGATGACACAATAAGAAAGTGCACCCTTTGAAGTAGAAAGTGGTCCCTCACTAGTCATGACAAATTTGCTAATGCTTTGAGCTTAAACTCTTCAGCATTCAGAACAGCGAGAAACAAATTTCTGTTGTTTATAAACTACCCACTGGCATGGTACTTCGTTAGAGCAGCCTGATAGCCTAACATATAATAATGGCAACATACTTACCACAGTTTATTTTTTTTCAGTTATAAGACATTTGATTTTCTTTGTTAGATTTTGTGAGATACAAATATTTTTGCATAAACCTTCATCTCCTTTTTGCACTATTCCCTTACATTCTATATCTAGAAGTGTTATTACTGTGCCATAGGCCATGAACAACCTTCAGAATGTGACTCAATGCACATAATTAATTTTGATCATGACCCATCCCCAGTAGGTTATGAAGGCAGAATGCCTTGATCCCCTGACACTCCGTGAGATCAAAATAGATTGAGGTTTTAAGCATAGAAGTTTGTGCTCATTAACACAGGTAAAATTCCCCTTCTTCTGCAAATTAATGTAATATTTTTCATTTTTTGCCATTTACTTGTTAAATTGTTATTATTTTATGGAGCTTGGTATGGCACTTATTATTAGTTTTTAAATATTATTCAGGTGGCACTATGCTACTTTCTGTCTTTTAGAATTTTAATGAGTAAATTTTTTTGTTATTCATAATTTTATTATAAGAATTTACAAACATACATATATTTGTTTTCAGATCTCATTGTATGTTATTTTCTAGTTCTAAAATTTGTTTATTTTTAAATATTTTATTAATATAAAGCAGACAATCCACTTAATCAGAGTCATAGTATAACGAGACAAGCTACTAAAGCGAGAAAAAAAAAAAGAAGAAACCAAAGAATATCTCCACAATGCCAAGCAACAAATGCAGAAACCAAGATAGCAAGAACAAGGAAGACATATGACGCCCCCGAATGAACATGACACTCCAATACAAGATTATGAAGATGATGAGATAGAATAAATTCAAGATATGGATTTCAAAACATGTATGATAAGAACATTTAGAAGTTCTCAAAAACAAATTCTTGAACTACAGAAATCCTTACTGGACAGGATAGAAAATCTCTCTCATGAAAATGAAATCCTAAGGAGGAATCAAAATGAAATGAAGAATATCTACTAGAACATGAAATTGTGATATTGAAGAGAAATCAAAATGAAATGAAGAATTCAATAGATCAAATGACAAACATGCTCCTGAATGAACACTGGGTTATAGAAGAAATCAAAAGAGAAATCAAAAACTTTCTGGAAGTAAATGATAACAGCACAACATATCAAACTTATGGGATACAGCAAAAGCAGTGTTAAGAGGAAACTTTATAGCAATAGGTGCCTACATCAAGAAATTGGAAAGGCACCAAATAGATGAGCTTTCAGTTCATCTCGAGGATCTAGAAAATCTACAGCAAACCAGACCCAAATCTAGTAGAAGAAGAGAAATAATTAAAATCAGAGAAGAAATCAACAGGATTGAATCCAAAAAAAAACACTACAAAAAATCAGCCAAATGAGGAACTGGTTTTTTGAAAAAATAAACAAAATTGACACACCATTGGCCCTACTAACTAAAAAAAGAAAAGACTCAAATCAATAAAATCAGAGATGAAAAAGGAAACATAACAACAGACACCACAGAAATAAAAAGAATCATCAGAAATTACTACAAGGACTTGCATGCCAGCAAACAGGAAAATCTATCAGAAACAAATAGATTCCTGGACACATGCAACCTACGTAAACTGAACCATGAAGACATAGAAAACCTAAACAGACACATAAGTGAGACAGAAATTGAATCAGTAATAAAGGCCCTCCCAACAAAGAAAAGCCCAGGACCAGATAGATTCACTGCTGAATTCTACCAGACATTTAAAGAAGAACTAATGCCAGTTCTTCTCAAACTATTCAGAACAATCAAAAAAGAGGGAATCCTCCCAAATTCTTTCTATGAAGCCAGCATCACCATAATTCCTAAGCCAGAAAAAGATGCAGCATTGAAAGAGAATTACAGAACAATATCCCTGATGAACATAGATGCAAAAATCCTCAATAAAATTCCCACCAACAAAATACAACAACACATCAGAAAAAATCATCCACCCAGACCAAGTGGGATTTATCCCTGGTATGCAGGGATGGTTCAGTGTTCACAAAACAATCAATGTGATACACCATATTAACAGACTGCAGAAGAAAAACCATATGATTATCTCCATAGATGCAGAGAAAGCATTTGATAAAATACAACACCCTTTCCTGATGAAAACTCTAAGCAAATTGGGTATAGAAGGAACATCCCTCAATATAATCAAAGCAATTTATGAATAACCCATGGCCAGCATCCTATTGAATGGGGAAAAGTTGGAAGCATTTCCACTGAGATCTGCTACCAGACAGGGACACCCACTCTCACCACTGCTATTCAATATAGTTCTGGAAGTTTTAACCAGAGCCATTAGGCAAGAAAAAGAAATAATTAAAAGGATACAAATTGGGACGGAAGAAGTCAAAATATCCCTGTTGCTCAGAACCTAATTCTATGTTCATAGAAGCTGAATAACATTTTAGTTATTTTTGTTAACAACAAATAAATACACTACTCATTCTGTTAATGAGGGGGGAAAAAAGGATGAAAGTATATTCCATGGACAATCAGAAATCTAAGAATTTCATTTTTTTTGGTTACTTAATCACTCAAAAAAGACTAAGTGTAAGGACTCAATAGACTTGCCTTGCAAATCACTGCTACATATTAAGTGGGTTTTCTTTTTCATTCATTTTTCTAGATTTTTAATATACTTTTTCAAATTATAAGTTAGTATCTCCTTACTCAATATTATGGTTTTCTTTATTGTAAGTTTAAAAATTGAAATCCATTTTATTGTCATTCAGAATTAACTTTTAATGTGTGGAAATAAAACACTTTAATGCATTTAATTTTTTCCTTAAGTTTAACTTTTATCTGTGTTTAATATGAACAACATGGATTTACTTTTAATAAATTATTGCTTAATCTCTGATTTCTAAATTTGGTAGGACTTCTCCTTGTACTTCATATTTTACTGAATGTCTTTGACTTAATATAAGACTGCATCACTTAAAATTGTTCTCACGAAAGTTGTAGATGGCTTTATATCCCCTTGTTTTATGCTTTGAGAGCTTTATGCAGTCTCCTTTTGCTCATCCTTTGTTTCATATGTTACAATCACAATAAACTATGCTTGGTTTGTGTTTATCTTTTCAGTGATTTGGATGCTTTAAACATTGTTCTGATTTCAGTAGAATGTTTTATAGAAGAATATTGTGCATTGTTATTTGTAATAATCTACTTATTTCGATGAAAAATTGAGACACTTTATGCCTTTACTCAACCATGTTATTCAACGTGCATTTTATATAATGTAGTGAAAGTTGTATTGTATTTTTAAAAAGAAGAAATATTTTGATATTTAAACTCATTTTCTTTTCTTTGTACTGAAATTAAATCTTGGTGTATTAACTAAGCCCTTCCACATAAAAGATTCTTTTTTACTGCACTAACACCTCGCTTATAGAAAAAAATTTGTAAATTCTCTTTTCCCCTTTAAAACATACAAGTACTATATTATCTTTCCAAATGTAATACTGCAAAACAAGTAAGAAATAGGTATAACATTTGTTTTGGATATTTTATTTTTACACTGAATCTTGTTTAATTAAATTTCTTTTTCAGATTCCTGTATTGTTTGAAGATTATAGTTTTCATCATTTTGCTGCACACTTGTAAGTTATGGGAAAAATTAAATTAAAAGTCAACCAATTCTATAGCTTGCTTCTTTATCTTTCTAAAGCATTTCTAGTCTCCTTTAATAACCATCCACACCAACAGAAAATTTAAAAGCCATAGATATGCCAAAGGAATGTCATTTATCGACATTGAAAGTTTAGGTTTTCTTGGTTTATATTTTGATACTAATTTTGAGCAGGCAGATTGTTGTTTGCATGTCTTTGTATTATTAGTTCCACTTGTTTGGCTTTGTTTTTTCTTCACACTGCATGATGTGAAAAGCTGACACCACATACAAAGTATTTCAGATGGTAAAGACAGCCTTTTGTGGATCATATACTCATAATGACAACTTTAAAAATATATTTCACCTGGTCAAAGTATCAGCTGTCAACCAACCATCATAATGACAGGAAGGCTGAATTTTCTTCCTCTATGCTCCTCAAGCACTGTTCTCAGGAAAGAGTACAATCCAGGGCATACTGTTGGCTCAGGTTTCTAATTTAATCTCATTAATACTTACTATTCTAAAAGATGATGGAGCATAGAGATTAAGTGCATATACTCTGAAAATCAGGAAGTATGATTAAAATAGACTTTATCAGACTTATCTAAGATTCCTCACTAATAGAATGGAAAACAATAACTACTTCCAATGGTTGTTGTAAAGATTAAACACTGTGTTAGAGATAAAAGACTTAGGACAATTCCTGTCATACACACACACACACACACACACACACATACACACACAGACACAGACATGCACACAAACAAAGCCTATAGAAATATTAACTGTCATTATTAATTAGTCAAAAGTAGCCTAAGATCAACCAAATTATTCATTTAAGTTGTATCACATTTATGATTGGTCATCATTTTTATTTATTTTCATATGAATCTGTCTGCATTAAGAGAGACTAAAGAGCTAACTAGTAAGGGTTTAAACCAGAAATCAAAAATTGCCTTTATTTTATTTCAATCATCTGGAGTATCCTCTTACATTTCATCACAAAAATAAGAAAATTGATAGATAATCCTGCTCTTATATTAGTTTTTTTTTTTTTTTTTTTTTTTTTTTTTTTTTTTTTTTTTTTTTGACAGGCAGAGTGGACAGTGAGAGAGAGAGACAGAGAGAAAGGTCTTCCTTTGCTGTTGGTTCACCCTCCAATGGCTGCCACGGCCGGCACGCTGCGGCTGGCGCATCGCGCTGATCCGATGGCAGGAGCCAGGTACTTATCCTGGTCTCCCACGGGGTGCAGGGCCCAAGCACTTGGGCCATCCTCCACTGCACTCCCTGGCCACAGCAGAGAGCTGGCCTGGAAGAGGGGCAACCGGGACAGAATCCGGTGCCCCAACCGGGACTAGAACCCAGTGTGCCGGCGCCGCAAGGCGGAGGATTAGCCTAGTGAGCCACGGTGCCGGCCAACATTAGTTTTCTTAATGCAACTCTCAAATCAGTGATCATCTCACTTATTGTCACTGCAGTGACACTTATTGACGCTGCCATTTGATGGCAGAGACCATGACTTAGCATCACATTTTTACAAAGATTTAATACAGTCTGACACAGCCTGCTACTTCAATATTTCATCAAATAAAGTTAATTAAAAATGATAAAAAGACATAACCCGTATTTTCATACTATAAGGTGTTTTAAAGGACATGCTTATTTTCAATATTATATGTTCAATATCTCTAAAAATCAAAGAAAAGCAACTATTAAAAATACTTTGAGCACATGTTAAATTATCAAAGAATTAAAAAATGGATATGAGATAGAAACAGTCACTGATAATATGAATTACTCTGTTGTAATATGTTTTGGAAATCAATTTTCTAATTTGCAAAAGTAGCCTAATACACTTGAGAATACTCAGTAGCTTAGATAAGATGGTATACTATTAGTGATAGTGTAAAATGGTTACAATTTAAATGTTCAAAATAACAGAATGGTTATTTAAATTACATGTTTGTGTGAATAAGAAAATATTTAAATATTCATATTCTTTGACTTATTAATCCTGCTAAAAATTAACAAGCATATATATTACAGCTCTATGTATGATATCTAAGGGGTATTTTATATATGTATATGGTTTATCCAGTAATTAAGTATAAACTATTAAACACATTTAACCCTATTTGAGGAAAAAAGCTCATAAAAATGATGCAGGAACGTGCAAGAAGGGGCCAGCACTGTGGCACAGCAGGTAAAGCCGCCGCTTGCAGTGCTGGCAACCCATAAGGGCGCCGGTTCAAATCCCAGCTGCTCCACTTCCTATGTAGCTCTCTGCTCTGGCCTGGGAAAGCACTGGAAGATGGCCCAAGTCCTTGGGCCCCTGCACAGACGTGGGAAGCCTGGAAAAACTCTTGGCTCCTGGCTTCGGATGTGCGCAGCTCCGGCCACTGTGGCCAATTGGGGAGTGAACAATCAGATGGAAGACCTCTCTCTCTGTACCTCTCCTTTTCTCTGTGTAACTCTGACTTTCAAATAAATAAAATCTTTAAAAAAAAAAGTGCAAGAAAAAGAAAACATCTGTACTATTATTCAAATTTGTGTAAATTTTGTGTAAATATGTAAGTGTTTACAATAAAGAAATGAAAATAAAATTATCTGAATAAATATACTAAAATCCAAAGAGGTCTATTTATTCGTGGTGTGATCATGTTAATTTTTTCTTTTTTTTATTCTTTGCATTTTCCAAGTTTTCTGTAATGAATGGCTTTATCAGTATAAATCAAAATGCATATCATATTTGGATTAACTAAATAAATGAGAAATGTTTACATAAATGACTTTTATATTTGATAAAAACTATGTGAAATATAGATTGTGGCTGATAATATTAAATTTGATTGTTATAATTGAGTTGTATCTTAAATTGATTTTTCTGTTTCCATTATTGTTTCTGCACTTAATAATTTGAGTTCTTCTATAAGAAGTTATCTCTATTCTCCCATTTATTGATTTATTCATTTAATTTATCAATAATTACTCAGGTATTTATGTTATTCTTTAGAATATAATCCAATACTGGCAGGTTAGTTTGTTGGACAGATTGCCCCAGATTTGGATATTGGGAGAACTCAGAGGCTTTCTCTCATGTCCTTTTAAAATAACCCCATACTTTGTTTTCATCTTTTATTTTTAATTTATTTTCTTTATGCCAATAGAAATAACTCCAGGTTCATCATGTAAATTTCCAGCCCCAATCCTATAATCAGCCATGTCTCCAATGAACTTGCTTCCTTTTATTACAGATAATATTTGAAAGTTAAAATCATGGTTTCTTGTTGTTACTGGAGCGTCACTGCTTCTAGTAACACTGCAATAAAAAGATGCAAGTAAGATCCATGAGCAACTATTAATATTAATTATTTGATGCATTGCTATTCCTAAAATTCCCATTCATTATGTTGATAATTTTAACAAATATCCACAAATTTTTGATAAACTTTTTTTCTTTTTTTCCAAAGATTAACTTTAACCAGCACTATCACCACACTAAACTAACTTCCTTTTATGGTTATAGTAAGGGAAACAGACAAAGAGCAACTTTACACTGGAGAAATATTGCAGACACCTCCTTAACCAAATGGTCAAGTCTAACACTTACCAGAAGTCAGGCACATGGATCTCATACCTTATATAATATAAATGTCTAATGGCATTAGAACATAGAATCTATAACTCCAGTGTAATCATGAGACAAATTAAAGAAACTCAAATTGATGGTTTTTTTTTATATTAGACACAAACATCTATCTATTAGTCTTCAGAAGTATCAAGGACAAAAAAGACAAGAAAATATCAAGGAATGTTCATAGACTGGAAGGGAATGAAGAGACTAACTCTAAATCCAATGTGTTAAACTGTATTGGATAAGCAAAAGGACATCAGTAGAAAAACCAGTGGTATCCAAGTAATGTCAGGTAGTCTCATCATCAGTATCATACCAATATAAATGCATTAGTTTTGATAAATATACGAGGGCTGTATAAGATGAAAACAGTAGAATAAGCTATGTGAATGAGTATATGGGAACACTGTACCATCACTGTACCTCTTTTGCACATCAGAAATTATTTTGAAATACAATGCAAATAGCAAAACTACAACTCAGTTCCAATGTGTGTGAATTTTAATTAACACAGTGGTATTCACAATGAAGATGCCTGTGTCATCTTGAGTCACAGAAGCTAGAAAAAGAAGATACCGAAAAATTGGGGCCTGCAATTATTGGTAATGTTACTATTGTTATTTCAGAGTAATGAGGATAAATAAGAGGATAAATGGGAGTTATATTCTCTGAAGTTTGAAATTGGGGGGGATTATTTACATTTAATAATTATGGATGCTATGGATGGCATCCTTGAAAATCTCTGAATAGCAGCCAGTACTGTGGTGTAGTGGGTAAAGCTGCCACCTGTGATGCCAACATCCCACATGGGCACCAGCTCAAGACTCAGCTTCTCCACTTCAGATCTATCTCTCTGCTGATGTGCCTAGGAAAGCAGCAGAATATGGCCCAAGAACCTGGGTCCTTGCTCCCTTTGCAGAAGAAGCTCCTGGCTCCTGGTTTAGCCTGTAGCCCCAGCATTGTGGCCATTTGGTAAGTGAATCAGAGGATAGAAGATTCATTCTCATTCTCTGTCTCTGTCTCTCTCTTTCTCTCTCTCTCTCTATCTTTATCTATATACATTCCTCTCTGTAAAATTCTGACTTCCAAATAAATACACAAATCTTTTTACAAAAAGAAAATCTGTGAATAGACTGAAATGCTTCTGATTATACAAGGGGTAATTATATGTAGTGCTATTATCTAAAGGAAATGAAGATCTATGATTTATTTTTATGCAGTTTAGCTTGGAGTAGACTTAATATTGTTTTATGGGAAGAAATGCTTTGTTGAAATATTGACTCACCTATTGTGTCTGTGTCTGAGACCACAGTCTCCCTTTGATTTATCTTATATCCTTATGTTGACTGGTATTCTTGACATTGAAGGCTCTCAGTACATACTTGCTGACTGAATGCTTTTTTGTGATTCTTTTATCCCACCTCTGATTTGCTGAACTCCAAACCAACAAAGAAGAATAGATGAAATTGATTCAATGCTCCTGAAATCTGTTCAGTTAATTGTTCAGCTATATTTTAAAGGGGAATGTGTATCTTTCAGAAAGTGAGAAAGGAGAAAATATTTTTCATTTTAAGTGTCTGTGTCCATTTGACTGATTCTAGTCCAATGGAAAAGGTTTGCAATGATTCTGACTTCAGATGGCAGACTGTCCAAGATTTTCTCTTGCCACAAAGAATTATGGAATTTTAGCAATGCTTTTAAGAAGCATTCAATAGTAGTACTCTATTAGGAACATTTTTCTTATAAAGCCAGATAAACAATACATGTCATTAAAAAATAGGGTAATATAAATGCTCCAATTCTCAAGAAAGTTCATCTTATTTTGATTAAGTACACTTGGAAAACATTATGCATTGAAGGAAAATTGACTAAATAGTTAATAATGTTTTACCATTGTGTATCATTATCAAAGTAAGCTATAATTTTACTTTCCAACTACCTGAATTTGCTTCAAAATTATTTAGTTTCATAGAACCATACTTAATTGCTTCTTGGCCTTTGTCTAAGATCAAGTGTATAGAACCATACTTAGAATAAACCTAGAGGAGTTTATTAGAATAAACCTAGAGGGGTGGGAGTTGTGGCACAGCAGGTTAAGCCACTGCTTAGGAGATCTGCACCCCATATTAGAGTGCTGATTTTGATCCCCACAATTGCTTGGGACCTTTACTCCCCTGTTGGAGATCTGGATCGATTTCCTGGCTCCTGGGTGGTGTGGGTGTTTAGAGAGTGAACCAGTGAACCAGTGGATGAAAGATTCTCTCTCTCTCTTTCTCTCTTTCTTTCTCTCTCTCTCTCTCTCTTTCACCACCTTTCAAGTAGATGAAAAGGTAGAAAAAATAAAGGAAGAATACAACTGGAATAATGTGAATTCAAATTCTTCACTAAGCTAACTGACTATATCTCATCAATACAGGTGAAGCATTGAATGATTGACTGACTCCCTCAAATGACTACAATAGACAATAGACAAGACTGAGCCAGACCACAGCCAGGAGGGGCCCAGATATTTTCCCAGGTGCATTAGCAGTGAGCTGGATTGAAAGTGGAATAACCAGGACTTCAACTGACGCTCTGTGACAGGATGCTGGCATTACAGGCAGCATTTTAATCTGATGTGTCATAGTGCTGGTCCCAAGGCATTCCATTTTTTTCACAGATTTACAGAGCATTCAGCAATGACAATGACAAACTATGATGGTTTTAAAAAATAAGAAAAGGAACTCAAATTTCAGAAGTTCCTGGGGAAAAAATAAGAAAATTTTCTTGAGGAAAAAGCTATAAAATCCCAACAAATAGTTGTAGTTCTCTATAACCGAGGTGAGCCTAAAATGTAAGACTAAGTAAATCAAACTGAAAACTCTGAGGCATATACAGTTATAAATCAAATCAAAAATTTAATTTTTATAGAAAAAACTCACTATAAAAAGACATAATTAAGCAGGTATTTGTCCACTAATAACTTAAAGAAAAGAGAGGTATTCCCTCAAAAGAAGCAGAACATAACGGACAGTGGAACATTTAAATGAGTTGTACATATTTGAGTGAAAACCAAAAAATTTCTTCCATGTTAGAAGCATCTGTGCAAAGGTAGGAAATCAATTTACTTCTATATCACTGTATTTGCATTTTTAAAGACCTAGATGGTTCAATGTGGTACATTTTTAAGTCAAATATTCTCCATCTCTCTCATCTTTTTACCTTAATCCTTTTTCTTAGCAGTCTAATACCAATACAGAAAATCATTTTGCATCTGGAATATCCCAGAACTTAAACTTCTTTGGAATCCTACTAAAGAAATGGTCTAATCCTCTCTGACAAAAAACCAACTATATCTATAAAAAAAATTGTTATTTCCCATTTCTGTCTTCTTTACACTCTATAAACAATGATCTAGAAAAATCTCAAATGAACTAGAAAAATCTGCATGAATATATTCCCTAACTGTAAATCTAAGTAAAATCAAAAGGTAGCTTAAGTATTTCCTATTGAAACATCTGGAAACCTCTTATCATCTACTCTAAAGTAATCTGTGTACATAATTTTGTGTAAAGCTAAATACTACTATTTATTTTTTTCAGTGTTCAATAAAAAAATCTTCATCATCCATATTTCCTAAGCAAGATATTTCATTAAGTTGGAGAAAAATATAATAAACCCCATGAGTTCGGGTAGCATAGCCAATCCACTGGCAGTGAAGTGATCCTTTGTGCACCTTAATTCTCTTAGAAACTGTGCACAAGGGGTGGCTTCAGGTTAACTAAGAAGTTTAGGATGAGTTAAAATTAAATGACAGTAACAGGATGTATATTGGTTCAACGTAAATGCCTATAACAAAATAGGAATCAGGGAACAACCTTACTGACATGGAACATTTTAAAAATAGCATTTGATCTAACAGATAAGTCAATGTACAGCTTCAAGAATAGAACATCTACAAGGAGAAATACAATAGAGACATCCTTCACATGTAGGTCATATATTTGGTTGCTATGTGGAAGTCATTTCACTTTAAGAGACAAAAGTAGTAGGGACAATCATCTTTTTAAAGAAAGCTGAGCAAAAGCTTAAGCTTTCCCACGGAATTCAACATATCAATTGGTTGTTGAGAACGTCTGATTGTTTTATTTATATGAACTTGAAACCAGGAATAGTTATTACCTGCCACACATATATTCTGAATGAAGTTGTTCACTGAACTCTATGAAACATTGAACTATTTTGATCTATAAAAACCTCATAGATAGCTCAATCTCTGGAGGTGCTGTGTCCACTAGTATTTTGCTGTGATGTTTTCAGGAAAAACACAAGCAAATCAAAATGTGCATTTGCAGGACAGAACCTTCATATTCATTGCATATCAAAAGTTCATAGTAGTGTGAGAATGTATATATTAGGTAGCAATGCCCTGTCTACTAAGTGGGAAAAGAGGAGAAATTGTAATTTTTGTAAAATATGGTTTTAAAAATCTTTTATTTCTCAAATTTCTATCAAAGCTATTGATTCCCAACCCCAATTTAAAATGATAGTTCTGGAGGTAATAATAAGATTGGTAGGGGCATGTTTCTTTTCCTGTTGGGTTAGTAAAATATAGGAATTATATTGAGTGTATATTATACTAGCTATTCTAAAAAAGAATATATGAGAAACACAGAATAATAGGAAGTTATTAAGAACCAAAGTTATAGATGTTTTAGATGCTGAACTATTGTACTTGGAAGAATATGTTATAAACCACTAGAAAAAAAAGAGCAACTAGACTTTAAAACTGAGCAAATAAAAAAGTATAAAAAGGCCAGAGTGAAAGTAAGTAATGAAAAGCTTTTAGTACCAGGACATTGACTAGAGCCCATTAAGAAGTAGAAATGGCATTCAAGGTATATTTGCAGAGTTAATATTTTATAGTATCCCAAATCAGTATGCAATTCCACAGGCATTAAAGAATTAGATGAACACAATTGTAAGAAACAGAGAGAAAAAATTTATCAGCAATGCATAAAGAGATAGAATTAATGATAATCATTTCTGAAAATAAGAAACTAAATTCTCCCATAGATGTGGAGTGGTATATATTCACAAATGTGGATTTATATGCACAATGAAGGAGCCTATAAAACATGTTAGTGATAAACATGGGAGAACAATTTCTACACATAAATGAAAAACAACACACAGTTTAATTATGGACATATTTATCTTGTTAAATAACTATACGATCAGATAAGAGGCTGAGAATAAAAAAAAAACAGTAAAGTTACAATAATTTTAAAGATTAAAGCAGCAGAATTCAAAGACAACATGATAAGCAATGCCAGTCATTTTAATTACCATCCAACAGCAAAGAGAAAGCCAACAGCACCAGCTTTCAAGGTTCTGTGTCTGTCTAGCACTGCATAAATCATCCTTCAACTTACTTTGATCCAGTAAATAAGATCTATGTGAATGAAGAAAACCTCAACTGCTGCTCTATATGAACAAAACCTATACAATACAGAACAAACTGTTCTGACCAAGAAATCATTTGAAAGGAGAGACCCTATTAATTGTAATCTGCATTCATCATGACATGCAAATATAAAATCCAAATATTACAGTGAGATTGGTATGGAACCACATCAAAACAAATCACCCAGCTCTTGCTTCCAATCAGACTTTTGCTCTTAAGTCCCTCTTAAGCTCTGAACGTATCTTTGATTGTACATTAATAGGCATAGTTGACCAGTATATTGAAGTCTACTAAGTGCTCTTCATAACTCTCATCTGGACAGCAACTTGGCATACGTGCCAATACGCAGTGAACATGAATCTGGACAGAATCTGAAGGTAGTTGTTTATCAGTTCTCCCAATGGAGGACCATAATCTCAAATATACTTGGAAAGTAGAGGTACAGGGAAACTTCCTCCATATGGTTGCTACCCACATATTTCTCACCTGTAGAAAGTAGCTAATCAGTCATGCTAATTTCCTGGGTTAATCCCATTCACAATAGCTACAAAAACAATCAAATACCTTGGAATAAACTTAACCAAGGACGTTAAGAATCTCTACGATGAAAATTACAAAACCTTAAAGAAAGAAATAGAAGAGGATACCAAGAAATGGAAAAATCATCCATGCTCATGGATTAGAAGAATCAACATCATCAAAATGTCTATTCTCCCAAAAGCAATTTATACATTCAATGCAATACCAATCAAGATACCGAAGGCCTTCTTCTCAGTTCTGGAAAAAATGATGCTGAAATTCATATGGAGACACAGGAGACCTCGAATAGCTAAAGCAATCTTGTACAACAAAAACAAAGCCGGAGGCATCACAATACCAGATTTCAGGACATACTACAGGGCAGTTGTAATCAAAACAGCATGGTACTGGTACAGAAACAGATGGATAGACCAATGGAACAGAATTGAAACACCAGAAATCAATCCAAACATCTACAGCCAACTCATATTAGATCAAGGATCCAAAACCAATCCTTGGAGTAAGGACAGTCTATTCAATAAATGATACTGGGAAAATTGGATTTCCACATGCAGAATAATGAAGCAAGACCCCTACCTTTCACTTTACACAAAAATTCACTCAACATGGATTAAAGACTTAAATCTATGACCTGACACCAGCAATTTTTTAGAGAGCATTGGAAAAACCCTGCAAGATATAGGTACTGGCAAAGACTTCTTGGAAAACACCCCAGAAGCACAAGCAGTCAAAGCCAAAATTAACATTTGGGATTGCATCAAATTGAGAAGTTTCTGTACTGCAAAAGAAACAGTCAGGAAAGTGAAAAGGCAACCGACAGAATGGGAAAAAATATTTGCAAACTATGCAACTGATAAAGGGTTGATAACCAGAATCTACAAAGAGATCAAGAAACTCCACAACATCAAAACAAACAACCCACTTAAGAGATGGGCCAAGGACCTCAATAGACATTTTTCAAAAGAAGAAATCCAAATGGCCAACAGACACAAGAAAAAATGTTCAAGATCACTAGCAATCAGGGAAATGCAAATCAAAACCACAATGAGGTTTCACCTCACCCCAGTTAGAATGGCTCACATTCAGAAATCTACCAACATTAGATGCTGGAGAGGATGTGGGGAAAAAGGGACACTAACCCACTGTTGGTGGGAATGCAAACTGGTGAAGCCACTATGGAAGTCAGTCTGGAGATTCCTCAAAAACCTGAATATAACCCTACCATACAACCCAGCCATCCCACTCCTTGGAATTTACCCAAAGGAAATGAAATTGGCAAACAAACAAGCTGTCTGCACATTAATGTTTTTTGCAGCTCAATTCACAATAGCTAAGACCTGGAACCAACCCAAATGCCCAGCAACAGTAGACTGGATAAAGAAATTATGCGACATGTACTCCATCAAATGCTATGCAGCAGTCAAAAACAATGAAACCCAGTCATTTGCAACAAGATGGAGGAATTTGGAAAACATCATGCTGAGTGAATTAAGTCAGTCCCAAAGGGACAAATATCATATGTTCTCCCTGATCGGCAACAACTAACTGAGCACCAAAGGGGAAACTTGTTGAAATGAAATGGACACTATGAGAAACAGTGACTTGATCAGCTCTTGTCCTGATGGTTTCTGTACAATGTAATACTTTATCCATTTTAGTATTTTTTTTGTTCTAGTACCATTGGTTGAACTCTGTAATTAACACACAATTATTCTTAGGTGTTTAAATTTTAACTGAAAAGTGATCCCTGTTAGGAATTTGGAAAACATTATGCTGAGTGAAATAAGCCAATCCCAAAGGGACAAAAACCACTTGTTCTCCCTGATAGGTGACAACTAACTGAGCACCAAAAAGGAAACCTGTTAAAGTGAAATGAACACTATGAGAAACGGTGACTTTATCAGCCCTCACCCTGACTGTTGATGAGCAACTTAATATGTTAGCCCTCTTAGTATTTTTTTTGTTTGTTCTACTTAATACTTTTGGTTGAATACTGTAATCAATACACAATTCTTCTTAAGTGCTGAAACTTAACTGAACAGTGATTGCTGTTAAATATAAGAGTGGGAATAAGAGAGGGAAGAGATGTGCAATTTGGGACATGCTCAAGCTGACTTACCTCAAACGGTAGAGTTAGAAACATGCCAGGGGATTCCAATTCAATCCCATTGAGGTGTCTTGTACCAATGCCATCTCACTAGTCCCAGTGATCAATTTCTGTTCACAATTGATCATAATGATAGGACTAAGATTCAAAGGGATCACATAAACAAGAATAGTGTCTGCAAATACTAGCTGATAGAATAAAAAAGGGAGAGAACAATCCAACATGGGAAGTGAGATACACAGCAGACCCATAGAATGGAAGATGTCCTAAACAGCACTCTGGCCTCAGAATCAGCCCTTAAGGCATGTGGATCCGGCTGAAAAGCCCACGCAAGTATTTCAGGCATGGAAAGCCAAGACACTCTGAGGAAAAAAAAAAAAAAAACCTAAATGAAAGATCTCCACGAGTGAGATCCCAGTGGAAAGAATGGGTCATCAGGGTCATCAAAGAAGGAGGTACCTTTCTCTGAAGGGAGGAGAGAACTTCCACTTTGACCATGGCCTTGTCTAAATATGATCAGAGTCAGTGAACTCAGGGGGCTTCCATAACCTTGGCAGCTCATGACAAGAGCCTTGGGTGGTTACTGAGGCCATAAACAAGAGTTTCAATTTGTTAAGTCAACAACAGGAGTCACTGTGCACTTACTCCTCATGTAGGATCTCTGTCCTTAGTGTGCTCTACATTGAGATTTAATGCTATAACTAGTACTCAAACAGTATTTTTCACTTTGTGTTTCTGTGTGGGAGCAAACTGTTGAAATCTTTACTTAGTATATACTAAATTGATCTTCTGTATATAAAGAGAAATGAAAATGAATCTTGATGTGAATGGAAAGGGAGAGGGAGTGGGAAAGGGGAGGGTTGCGGGTAGGAGAGATGTTATGGGGGGGAAGCCATTGTAATCCATAAGCTGTACTTTCAAAATTTATATTCATGAAATAAAAGTTAAAAAAAAGAACTAAAAACTATCACAAATAATAAATAACAATAAAAATTAAAAAAAATTTCCTGGGTTAGTCCATTTCTACAAAAAAAAAAAAAAAAAAAAACCTCACTATTGTGTCCAAACAGAAACAAAATGGCTAAAGGCTAAATATATTCATAGTACTGAGGACTGAAACTTGTGTCCAAGTCACAAAGGAACGAGAGGTGTATAAAGAAACTTTATCAACATAGAATCTTGGAATTGAGCCCTTTCGATTGCTATCTACATAATCTCACAAGTATTCATACATGTAGAACAACCATCACAGTGATTCCATAGGAATATCAGTGACCAGCTATTCCAGGAGTCAGCTATGTTGGAGAGGTAAGGAAACGAACCATTTGTGCAGTACTTACCATGTAGAAGACAGTGCCCAATCTGCTAGGTGTACAATAACATTTACTAAATAGTTATCAAGGTGTGTACTATCTTATTATATAAATTAGAAAGGTAAGGCTAGAGGAATCTCTTCAGTGCCAACTATCAGAAAACATCCCTGTCCAGATTAAGTCCAGTTATTTCCAATTCCATATTTTCATGGCATACACACTACCATAGGAAAAACCTGCTTCTCCATTTCAATTTTTAATAATCACTCAACTTTCAACACTGAAAATGAGGAGAGAAAAAAAATGAGGAGAAAGATGCACAATTGTAAGGTTTGTTCTAGAGGCAACAAGGAAAAGTACAGCCCACAAACAAAGATGATAATGATTGAGATTTAACTTTTTAACATACCAGTTGAATCTGTAGCTGCCAATTGTAAAATTTGAAAAGGACCATTAACTAAAATCTTACACATCAGGGAAGAAAATTAAGTGTTAGAATTCTTTCTGTACCCTGAGATGACAAATATGTCACTAGTTCCATATAAAATGTCTAATCATCTGAGTTCAGTAAAATATTATTTTGGAACTTTCAGAATATAAAAGAAACCACAAAGGAGGTTGGATAACTGTTAGCCAAAATAACTTAACAGAGCTGCAGGCAAGAAGATCAGCAAAGGCTGGAAATGTGCCCAGTGCAATGTCAATGTTGAAGAATGAATCTAAGTAAGATATAAAGTTACAGACCCATAGGAATCAGAAAGGCCAGGACTTGACACCACAAAAGGGCATTGCACTATTATAAAAATGTGTAATTCAGATGGAGGTTCTGAACATAGCTCTACTCTCTGATGATTTTTGGTGTCTAAGCTAATAAAACTTGAATGTAATATATGTATCTTAAGAAAGAGTAGTCATAATAACTTAATCAAAAAGAATGTTACACTGTTTCATACAAGAAACTGAATTATCAAGCCAAAGGCCATAGCCTAGAAATAAAAATTAATGCTAACAACATAAAATTGATAGCATTTTTAATTCAAAGAAACAGAAAGGGGGAACAGTTGTTAAACAAGGCAAGATGGCTCCGCCATACACATTATAATCTCAGAGGGACTCAATTAACCATTAGAAAATGGAATTTTTGACTTTTGTTTTTGTGGCCAACTTGTATTTTTTATTAATTTTCCAAAAATAGTTCATGACCTCTTAAGTGACTACTGTTGTACCTGGTAATGCAGGCTTTAGCCATGAACTAAAGAAAACAAAATGTCTTGTAATCTTGGTTCATTAAGTCTGTTCTGAAAGTCACATAAGTAACTAGCCAGAGTTACACAATCGAGTCTTCCTTTTGAGATCCAGAACTTACTTTATCAATACTTGACTTCCTTAGCAGTAAATAATTACATGGTTAAAGGTCAATTAACAACTTTATTTTCTGCATATCTAAAATAAAATTAGACATGTAATGCCAATATTTATTCAATGAATCAAGTCTCTGGATAAATATATTGTCAGATAAAATTTTTTCTATGCAAATTTGACTTTGAAAAGTATACAGTTCCCTTCTCTTTCTCAAATAGATCACTAAATCTAGACTTGACAAGATGGAGAATCCAAGATGACCTAGGATAATTGGGGCTTTCTGTTCCCTGTAGCTATTTAGCGCTCCTCTTACCTGTAACACGTTCATTGTAGTTCTATGCATCATAGATGGATATATATTTCCTAGACTAGATATTCTAAAAACTAGAAAATTATCTGATGCAACAGAAATACCTGCCCAGTTACCTTAATGGGGTTTAAAATTTTATAATTGTAAATGTATTCCTGTGGCTTATGTGGAAATCAATTGCCAAATAAGAGATAAATGCAAAGTATGAACATGTTAGGTACCTACAAGAAGTTAAGACAAAACACTATTCATGTTGTATCTTGTATCAAGAAAGACTAGAATTTGAGGGACCTATTTAACACTACATTTGAAGAATTGTGCTAGGAGGGAATATAACCTGCTCAATATTACACACTTAAAATATAGATATATGTAGATGTGTGTTTCTATGCAAATATTATCACTTCTGGCTTTCAGTCCACTATTCTTTCTATTACTACATATAGAAATTAGAAAGCCAATGATATTCTTTTGGCAATGCTATTAATGTTAATTATGCTCGCAAACTATTTCCATCCTGTTACACAGAACCACACTAACGAAAGGAGAATATCATTACCAAAACATATATGGCTTTCTTATGTAACCAAATAGAAGATGCTATCAGTTAACTGGTCTTCCTAATGTAAATATTAAGGTAAGTCCTTCCTCAATGGGACCTTCAGCCACTTATCTGAGTGGCTGTACTATAGGAGAAATGCCTACAACTTTCAAAAGGCTGCATGATGTAGGTTCTGAGTTGATAATGACATGGGGAGAGATAGCAATAAATATATTTAGTACTTATTATAATATACAATAGATATTTGATCCTGAATTAAGAGAAACTATATTAGGGTCAAGCAGAGCAACTTTGCAACTTTCACCCGACAACTTAATTAATAAATTGAAGTAAAAGTACATTAGGGGGATTTTTATAGTTTGGTAGAATCCACAAACTTAAATACACGTTCAATTATTAACAGTGTATCCCATTGTATTCACCTTTATAGTCTCTCCATAAATCAGGTTATGACAGATTAAAGGTTAATAGCAGAACTTTAATGGAGCAGAGACCCTTGTTCAGCACTATACTGGAAGTGGTGCATTTGTTGAAATAAATCAACAACAACCCCTGTAATCTCAGTATTTGGCTATTGACATGATGAATAAAATCTTTTCAATCCTCATCAAAAAGCACTTTAATTTTTTAACTTTTATTTAATGAATATAAATTTCCAAAGTACAGCTTATGGATTACAATGGCTTTTTCCCCCCATAACTTCCCTCCCACCTGCAACCCTCCGTTCTCAGACTCCCTCTCCCCTTCCATTCACATTGAGATTCATTTTCAATTATCTTTATATACAACGATCAATTTAGTATATACTAAGTAAAGATTTCAACAGTTTGCACCCACACAGAAACACAAAGTGAAACATACTGTTTGAGTACTAGTTATATCATTAAATCACAATGTACAGCACATTAAGGACAGAAATCCTACATGAGGAGTAAGTGCACAGTGACTCCTGTTGTTGACTTAACAAATTGACACTCTTGTTTATGGCATCAGTAATCACCCTAGGCTCTTCTCATGAGTTGCCAAGGCTATGGAAGCCTTTTGAGTTTGCCAACTCTGATCATATTTAGACAAGGCCATGGTCAAAGTGGAAGTTCTCTCCTCCCTTCAGAGAAAGGTACCTCCTTCTTTGATGACCAGTTCTTTCCACTAGGATCTCACTCATGGAGATCCTTCATTTAGGTCATTTTTTTTTTTGACAGAGTGTCTTGGCTTTCCATGCCTGAAATACTCTCCTGGGCTTTTCAGCCAGATCCAAATGCCTTAAGGGCTGATTCTGAGGCCAGAGTGCTGTTTAGGACATCTATCATTCTATGAGACTGTTGTGTATCCCACTTCCCATGTTGGATCGTTCTCTCCTTTTTTCTTTTCTATTGGCTAGTATTTGCAGACACTAGTCTTGTTTATGTGATCCCTTTGACTCTTAGTCCTATCAGTATGATAAATTGTGAACAGAAATTGATCACTTGGACTAGTGAGATGGCATTGGTACATGCCACCTTGATGGGATTGAATTGGAATCCCCTGGTATGTTTCTAATCTACCATTTGGGGCAAGTCCAATTGAGCATGTCCCAAATTGTTCATCTCTTCCCTCTCTTATTCCCACTGTTATATTTAACAGCAATCACTTTTCAGTTAAGTTTCAACACTTAAGAATAACTGTGTATTAATTAGAGAACTCAACCAATAGTATTAGTAGAACAACAAAAAAATTACTACAAAGGATAAAGTATTAAGTTGTTCATCAACAGTCAGGGCAAGGGCTGATAAAGTCACCGTTTCTCATAGTGTCCATTTCACTTTTTTTTTGACAGGCAGAGTGGACAGTGAGAGAGAGAGACAGACAGAGAGAAAGGTCTTCCTTTTCCATTGGTTCACCCTCCAATGGCTGCTGCAGCTGGCGCACTGCACTGATCTGAAGCCAGGAGCCAGGTGCTTCTCCTGGTCTCCCATGTGGGTGCACGGCCCAAGTACTTGGGCCATCCTCCACTGCACTCCCAGGCCATAACAGAGAGCTGGCCTGGAAGAGGGGCAACCGGGACAGAATCCGGTGCCCCACCGGGACTAGAACCCGGTGTGCCAGCACTGCCGGTGGAGGATTAGCCTATTGAGCCACAGTGCCAGCTCCATTTCACTTTAACAGGTTTCCTTTTGGTGCTCTGTTAGTAGTCACAGATCAGGGAGAACATGTGATATTTGTCCCTTTGGGACTGGCTTATGTCACTCAGCATGATGTTTTCCAGATTCCTCCATTTTGTTGCAAATGACCAGATTTTTTTTTTTTACTGCTGTATAGTATTCTATAGAGTAAATATCCCATAATTTCTTTATCCAGTCTACTATTGATGGGCATTTAGGTTGATTCATGGTCTTAGCTATTGTGAATTGAGCTGCAATAAACATTAAGGTGCAGATGGTTTTTGGTTTGCCAATTTAATTTTCTTTGGGTAAATTCCACGGAGCAGGATTGCTGAGTTGTATGGTAGGGTTATATTCAGGTTTCTGAGGAATCTCCAGACTGACTTCCATAGTGACTTTACCAGTTTGCATTCCCACCAACAGTGGGTTAGAAAAGGCACTTTACTTTAATATGGGTAGGCAGCAGCATATATTCCCAGTCTTGCCCAGTATTATGTTAACTATTTCTCTTTCAAATAGAGTCTGCAGGGACTTGGTATCTTATTCAACACAGCTACCTACATGCTGGCTTGCTGTATGGCAACTGAAGCAGGGCATAGTGGAAAATAATTTAGAAAGTGAAGAGAAAATCTAAAACTACTCTTAGTCGGCTTTTATTACTGATATTTTAGAAGGTGAATGATCTGGGACTTTACAGCACAAACATCCAAAGTGGAGGATCAGTTAGTGCGCCATGAGGCCTCTGCTACAAAATAAGAATTCCAACACTTGATGGGCCTGTTGAAATTTTTAGGGACAGTATATGCCACAGCTGAAAACACTATAGCTCATAAGACTCTCAGTTGCAAATGAAGTCCAAAATAAGAGTGAATTGTTCTTTCAGTATAGACTAGGCTGCAAAACTCATTTGAGCTCCAAAGCATAGGAGAGCTGATTCTACCTGAGATATCCACCACAGACAGTGCTGATGCCTCAGCCGCACTGAGAAATTTCTGTTCTGTTCCATAGGAGAGTTACAGTACAAACAGGTAGGATTCTAGAGAAAGGCCATGCTTTTTACAACTGAGAAACACATCTTTGGTAAGCAGCTCCTGTTAGGCCACTGGATCCCAATAGTTAACCCCCGACCATGGGACATCAGTGACTGTAACTTCAAAGCTGCCCATCATGAGGTGAGTATCATGAGATGTCCTAGTCATAAGACCAGTTGAGCACAACACAACCCCTTCATGAAATGGATATTACGCAGTGGTGATAGGGTTAAGCATCGACAAGTATCTCAAATCAGTTCAGTGAATAAGACAGAGAGTCCATACCTCCCAACCAAGAACCCTTCTCTCATCTCAATCTATAGCCTTAAGGAGGTTCCCTATGACCAGCATACAAGGAAAAGGGCATCATAACTGACTCAGATGAGAAATGCAGCAGCTCAGGGTTTTTGTGTATGCTGGAAGCACATATTGCTTAGTGCCATGTTACTACAGACACACATAGAGGTGTCAATAAAGACAATGATCAGCAAGGTGTCAGTACTGTGTTACTGTATCCTAAGTTGACTATATAAAAGCAGGAATAGTCTGATTTAAAAATATACATGGACTCCTAGATAATGGCAGATTTCTTAGCTGCTTGGAACTGGTTTTTGAAATAGCAAGATGATGGCCGGCGCCGCAGCTCACTAGGCTAATCCTCCGCCTGCGGCACCGGCACCCCGGGTTCTAGACCCGGTCGGGGTGCTGGATTCTGTCCCACTTGCTCCTCTTCCAGTCCAGCTCTCTGCTATGGCCCGAGAGGGCAGTGGAGGATGGCCCAGGACCTTGGGCCCTGCACCCGCATGGGAGATCAGGAGGAAGCACCTGGCTCCTGGCTTCCAATTGGCGCAGTGCACCAGCTGAAACGTGCCGGCCGTAGCAGCCACTTGGGGGGTGAACCAACAGCAAAGGAAGACCTTTCTCTCTGTCTCTCTCTCTCTCTCACTGTCTAACCCTGCCTGTCCCAAAAAAAAATCAACAACAACAAAAAAAAGAAATAGCAAGATGAAGATGATAAATTATGTGGTTTGTGGAATACATGAACAGATCTAGGGGTAAATCTCGAAGTGTGAAAATCTTTGTGTCTTATACCAATTTCTACCAGAAAGGATTCACCACGGATGAAACACTTAATATGGTAGACAGGATGAGTGGTCTGGGTTTTCCAGCTAGCCCCTGCCCTCAGCCATACCAGTTCTTACACAATGGAGTCATAGTGGCAGGGACAAAGATTATCCATGAGCATAATAGCACAGGCTGCCTCTCAGCAAGGCTGAGATGCTGTTCTCAAGAAGTAGAGTTTTATATCACAAAGGTCTAAGTTTATTCTTGCTACCTATTTGAGTAAGTAGCCTGGAATCTGGAGAAGCCCCTAGGATATCTCTTGATGTGTCTATGGCTGTTGATAGCCGTGAAGAGGGAATTTCAGAATTCATGACCTTATAGGAGATCAAGTCCACTAGAGACAACATCCTGACCTGTATCTTCCACTGACAAGCTGAAATGTTGGCCCAAAATGAGAGACATGTAGCATGGGTGATGGAAAAGCAAGATAATATTCTTGATATGCATTGAGGCAACTGCAAAAATGGATTTCCAAGCTTGTTCCACTCTCTTGCTATAAGAAAATTTAAGAAATCATGACTGGTCAGCATTTTGCAGTTTTGATAGCTAAACTGACAGCAAGGGACCTGAGAAATACAATGAGTTAACAGAATGCAGGCAGGATACAAGAAGTTTTTGAGGCCTCTTTTCATTCTTTTGTCCCTCCTCTAATGTCAGCCAAACTGAAATGGACAGTTTCATGCTAATTGATCCTCAAACTGGGAATAGCCCACCACAAATGCCTTTCTAACTTCTTTCAGAATTCTGTGATCGAGTCATCTTCAGAGTCTAAGAGTCTGACTGCCTGGGCCTGCACAAAGTGCATTCCAGAAGTGAAGTATAATGTGCCACACTGAAAGTAACCCTCAGCCAATGCAGGCCAGTTGCTGGTTGATCAATGCTGCAGTCTACATAAAATAATGGGAAGCATCTGTATGCTTCTCAGGTGTCCCTGAAAAATGCAATCCTTTCTGCTTACAGCAGTGACATTGATAACACTCCCACCCTTCTGCGCTTCTCACTTCTAATTGTTGAAGTCTCAAATGAGCACTCTGCCTCTTGTCTGGGCTCTGCTCTCAGAAATGCAGCTCAGATACTTCTTTTAAGGTATAGCTTCCAGATTTAGAAAAAAAAAAAAGATCCACAGACACTTATTGAACCAATAATCCATAAATGTATGTAACATATGCATATTACCATATGTAAATAACAAGATTATTACCAAATGAGCCATGGTTTTAGTTATAGATTATATTAAAATTTATGCTAAAATACATCTGCCCATTAAAAGTGTTAAAGTATACAATTATCCATCTGTTGAGCTGACATTTGTCAGTCTGACATTTAATATTGTCACGAACAGGCAAACAGTCCTACTGAGCCTCACCTAGGATTTCAAAGGAAATGTCTCCAGGTAGAAACTTTTTAATTAAAGTTTGATTTTATGAAAATTATGAATGACAAAAACAACTGCTTCAAGTATTATTAAATATGCAGATTGGAAATAAATCTGTGAAGTTCTTTTGATCATATGTAGATTTGCTATAACATCCAAGCACAGGTTTCAGATTTCAATCACTATAAATTATGTTCTTTCCATTCACTGCCTTGTACAATTTATAAAAAGATTGATTTCACTTTTGAAAGAAGCAGAGTTTTGTTTCTATTGTTTTTAGCTTTGGATTCCCCACAATGATTTGCACACAATAATAATAATAATGAATATTAGTTAACATTTGTGAACTCATGCTATGTTATGGTTTACTCTTTACACATATGATTCCATATCAAACTCACAGCATCTTTCAGAAATAAATTTATCCTTATTTTCAAGATGAAGAAAGTATGCTAAAGTTATAGAAAATATCCTATCCAGTGGTAACTCAAGGATAAAACCCTCACAGTATAACTCCAGCTATTTTTTTCTTAACAAGTAGAATAGAACTGTGGACAATATATATTAAAATATTTTATTGAGACAATTCATTAAGTAAGCCTCTTAATGTTTAAAAGAAATGTCCCTTAAAGTTTGTGGTTGTTGATACACAGGATGAGAAAGAGAGAAAGAGAAAAGGGAGAGAGAGAGAAAGAGAGACTTCCATCTGCTGGTTCACTCACCAAAGTCAAGCATTCAGAGGTGGGCTGGCTGAAGACAGGAAACAGGAACTTCATCCAAGTCTCCCACAAGGGTGGTAGGGCCCAAAGTACTTGAGCCATCACCTGTTGCTTCCCAGAGGACACAATAGCAAGAAACTAGATCAGAAACTCAGGCAAGACTCAAACCAAGGAACTCTAATATCAGATTGTGCCTTAACCTGTTGTGCTACAATGCCTTTCTAAAAATTATATTTGTATTTATGAAATTTTTTACCATATTATTAGTATTATTTTATTTTGTGCAATTCTGCATTATGCACTTTAGTATCTTTTCCTAGATAGGCCAGTTGAGAGGCTGCGTGTCTGAATACTGTAGGATATCTCATCTATTTATACTGTCCTAAGAAATCATTATATCCCTCTCCACAACTGGGCCCTCTGTACCTCCAGAGTCTGCAGTCGTAGATTCAATCAACACAGGATTTAAAAATATTAGGAATAAAAACTGCATATGGGCCGGCACTGCGGCTCAATAGGCTAATCCTCCACCTAGCGGCGCTAGCACACCAGGTTCTAGTCCCGGTCGGGGCGCCGGATTCTGTCCCAGTTGCTCCTCTTCCAGTCCAGCTCTCTGCTGTGGCCAGGGAGTGCAGTGGAGGATGGCCCAAGTCCTTGGGCCCTGTACCCGAATGGGAGACCTGGAGAAGCACCTGGCTCCTGGCTTCGGATTAGCGCAGTGCGCCGGCTGCAACATGCGGGCCGCAGCAGCCATTGGTGGGTGAACCAATGGAAAAGGAAGACCTTTCTCTCCATCTCTCTCTCTCACTGTCCACTCTGCCTGTCAGAAAGAAAGAAAGAAAGAAAGAAAGAAAGAAAGAAAGAAAGAAAGAAAGAAAGAAAAGAAAATCTGCATATGAACTTAACATGTACAGACTTTTTCCTGTTTTTAATCTCTAAACTCCATAGGATAACAACTATTTAGATAGTATTTATTTTACTAGGTCTTTTTTTAAAAAGATTTATTTATTTATTTGAGAGGCAGAGCTTCAGTCAGAGAGGGAGAGACAGAGAAAGAGGTCTTCAATTCACTGGTTCACTCCCCAAATGGCCACAACGGCTGGAGCTGGAGTGATCTGAAGGCAGGAGTCTGGAGCTTCCTCCGGGTCTCCCACATGTGTGCAGTAGTCCAAGCACTTGTGTCATCTACCACTGCATTCCCAGGCCATCAAGAGAGAGCTGGATCAAAAGTGGAGTGTCCCAGATGAACTGGTGCCCAGAAAGAATGAGAGCACCCCAGGCAGAGGCTTATCCCACTACACCACAGTGCTGGCCCCTTTACTAGGTCTTATAAATAATCTAGAGATTATCTAAAGTATACAAGAAGATGTGCTTATGTTATATGCAAATACTACACCAGTTTACATAAAAGACTTAAACATCTGAGGATTTTGGTATCTGTAGAGTCCTGGAATCAATCTCCTATGGATACTGAGGGATGAAAATAACTCAAATATTCTTTGAGAACATGCTTCACTCTTAGTGTAAATCATCAATAAAAATATTGCATAGGTCAAGACACTAATCCTCATGACACACTTCAGTAAAATTCTTTGTACTCACAAAATACTTGAACTTTCAACTCACATTTCACAGAACCCAGCCATATCTAAAACAACAAATATCATATTGTACATTGCTACAATGTTTTTGATTAAAAAAGAACTATGCTCTCTTGGCTATAATTAACCTACAGAATATTATTAGTTTCTATGATTTTAGAAAAGCATGCCATTAGGAAATTAGTGTCTGGTTTTTTCTAAAATTAAAAGAAAAATTGAATGGGTGTTTAACTTAGAGTTTAGACTCTATCTGGGATGCCCACATCTCTTATTAAAATTCCTGGACTGAGTTCAAATTCTGCTCCCAATTCCAGCTTCCCTGCTAATGTACACCTCAGGAGGCATCAGTGATGGCTCAAGTAGTTGGATCCCCACCACATACACAAAAGAGAACTCTATTGAATTTCTGGCTTCTGACTCTAGCGTGCATAGCCCTGGCTATTGTGGCCATTTGAAGAATGAACCAATTTCTCTGTCCTTGCCTGACAGATAAATAAAAATAACTTAAAAAAATAAATAAGGAAAATAACCTGTGGATTTTAAGAAATCATTTTAGGAACAAACATATTTATTTATAAAGAAAAGTGTAAGAAGGTGGATAAGTAAGTAGCTGAAGAGAAAAATCATAATGTTAGAAATAATTGCCATTGAAGAGAGACAGAACTATTGTGCTTCATTACTATATCCTGGAATGTGTGTATGACATATATTGCCAAATTCATTTCCTCTCCATTTTTAATGATTTAAGACCTAACACCCTCAAAACACATAAGCAACTACTGTTAATGCAAAAGGCACCAATCTTCTATGAACATATTTGTTTTTAGGTTTTCCATAGCATCATTCTGCTCATATTAGCTGTCCTTTCAATTCAACTACTACAATTAGAATGCTTTGTTTTGAAGGAAATAAATCAACATAACAGCATTACTGATTCTAACATGTGACAATGGCTCACCTGACTTCAGGAGGGCTGCTGAGTAGCCACATTCACCCTCCCATACATACAGACATACAGACAGCATCACTCAGAGTGGAGGATGGAACCAAGGTGAAATATTTGAGGGCAGTTGAACAGATCACATATGTAGTAAAATAATATAACCTAACCTAATATTAACAACAAATGTCTAGAAATCTGGAAAATTCTGACAATAGTTAAAAAACAGAAAAAGAGAAACACAGTGAGAAAGAAAAATCATAGCAAATTTTGGATTATACTATAGGAAAGCAAAATAAAAAAGACATAGCACAATAGTTTATATTTCTTGTAGAAAGAAGAACCAAATTATTCAAAAGAGAAGACAAATAGAAGTACTATATGCAAACTAATGATATTTGGAAAAGATGAAGACCTTTTAAAATTCTCAATGGCTTAAATAGAATCAATGCAGTCTTACTGAAATGCGGTTGTAGAAATATATGCTGTCTATAATGTGGGAGTGACTGTGAGGACCAGGAGATTCCAAGAAAAATTCAATTATTTTTAGAAATTCTTCAAAATTGGGATAAACTACCTATCATTTTGTGTTTACATTTTTCTTGATTTATTAACACAGTTTAAGTGTATTTGTAAATCAAAAGACTGTCTAACAAGTACTAATTTATAAGTAGAAGGAAAAAGTTCTGGGGGCTGATATCCTGATGCAGCAGGTTAAGTCGCCGCCTGAGACTCCAGCATACCATATGAGCCCCAGCAGCTCCAGGAGAATGCACCTGGGAAAGCAGTGGAGTGATAGCCAAAGTGCTTGGGCCCCTGAACACACGTGAGAAACCGGGATGAAATTCCAGGCCCCCCTGGCTTTCCCCAGCCATTGTGGGCATTTGGAGAGTGAATCAGCAGATGGAAGAACTGTGTGTGTGTGTGTGTGTGTGTGTATGTCTCCTTCACTCTCTGTAACTCAGCCTTTCAAATAAATAAATAAATCTTAAAGGAAAAGGAAGAAGTTCTTATGTTATGTTCTATTGCACAGTGGGTTGACTGTAGTATCAGTAATACACTCTACATATTTTTTAAAAAGCTATAAGGGAATTTGTGAATGTTTTCATCATAAGGAGATGATAAATGTTTGAGGAGATAGATATGTTTGTTCCGATTTGAAAATTACAGAATGTACACATATATCAACCTGTCATATGGTAACTCACAAATATGTATAATTTGTTTCACTTAAAAATTTAAAAATAAGATTATATATGTTTTAAATAATGTAATTATTTTAAAGCTGATTTTATAATTCAAAATTAAATGAATATATTTCTATAAAATTGTATATCTTAATGTATTTTGAAAATATCTTATCAGTTAGGTTTAATAACATTAGGGAAAACAGCACACTTTAGATTTATCATATAGTGAGGAAATGATGGCGGCAGGAATAGTCAAGCATATTTCCTGAGATTATCACCTAGAATAATCTCATTTTTTAAAAGCCTATCTGATATATAAAACAACTATTTTGGGTTATCACAGTGAAATTCAATTATCAGTCCTGATATACAGACAGTGCACATGACCAGATGATGTTCGTGACATGATCGTTATACAAAAGTTTAAATTGTCAGTGAAGAGAAAATCTATGATTTGTTTCTTTGATTCATAACAGTTCCTCATTTTGGTTTCCTATTATATGTTTTATTTAACCTTACAAATGTAAATGCAGCTTTCTTGGAGGAAGCTGGTGGCAAGGTCATTAGACTGTTGGGTGGATTTAATGTGAGCCTCCAGGAAGTATGCAAACTTCACATGCATTAAGAATTTTCACCTTAAATAAATTGCTTGTTACATACAGCTAGCTCCAAGTGGAGTCTTAGGCTGTTAAATGTATTTCATTACATTAAGCAGTTTTATAAACCATGATTTTTCCAAACTTGATTTTTAAAAACATTTAAGTGAAGCACTTTTAAATGATGAGTCTTTTAAACAAGTTTAAGTTTTATATAATGAGAAACACAAATCCTAATGAAACTCCTCAAAATTAGAGACTATTTTACAGGTGGGAAAAAATATCTAGTTAACTTATCTCTTATAATTATGGTAGACAAAGGGAAAATTGTTGGTTGTATATTGTTATTGGGAAAAAAACTCTATGCAAGATATTACATCAACAGTTTGTTTAATAGAATTATTTTAATCATACAAATACCAGCAAATGATTAACTCATTAAATGTACCACTCTTATTCTATTTATCATCTTGACAAAAGAATTCAAAAGTATTTTTATTTCCATCTATCACATCAAAATTTCTATGTACATGTAATTATTTGCATGAAGATTTTAAACATCATTAAATCATATGGATAGGGTAATTGAACATGAAGGTACACTAAGGAAATCACAGGTATATGCTTAGATATCAGTTACAACAACTGTAAAGATGTGACCAACATTTTATAATAAGCATCCTCTTAGGATAGTTCCTTTACATACATAGCAGTGATAAAGAAAACTCAAAACATAAGATCTCTAAATAAGAATATATATTCCACCTAACACTTCCTTATAATTGTAACTTCTTTGCACATTTATATGAATGTATTTTTCAGATAATATATTTTGCTAGAAAACAAATTCTGAATATTTGTATACAATGTAATGAAAATTTATCGGAAAAGATCAAAAGTCCTTCAGAAATGGCAATTAATTATTAAAGTCACTATAATCCAGCTTAGAAATGGAGACATAGAACTGAATTCCCAGCCCAGTTGAATCACTCTGCATGTGAACATTAATAGTACATACCTGATTTAAAAATGAGGCAGTCTGCATTCCCAGAGTAAATCATTTAATCATTTTGATTCTGTGTTTGAGTATAAAAAGCTTTCAGTTTGACCCTGAACTAAAAGTATTTCTAGAAAATTATATTTTGCAGATTAAAGTAATAACACCTGGCAACCTCTGAAAAAAGGGGATCAGGTTGCCAAGGACTTCTACAGAAAAATCACTCAATGCTTTATTTAGTTGTTTTTGTAAATGAGGTTTTACACAAACACATGGACACCATTTCCATTTCCAATTACACAAAGGTCACAAGGTGGGTATGAGATATAGCCTTGGTCCAAGAGGATGAGATGAGGTCATAAGAAGTTCTACACCCACCATCTGTGTCACCTCAGAAGAAACATCTCAGAAAAACCTTTGACTTCTTTAAATCTGTTTTCTATTACTTTAGTTGCTTATATAATTCCTGCCTGTCCAACTTCAGAGAGATGATAAAAATTAAATGTAGACACATTTTTCATTGCACTGGGTTATTTGATAAAACATGATCCCACTTCTATTTTGTATCTTTTATCCTCTTGGAAACTCATTTTTTCATCTACAAAACAAAAAAGATTTGTACAAGAAGTCTATAACTTTCTCTAGTGTCGAAATTCTATGATGCCTAAAGATGTAAGCTAGAAAACAGAAACTTCAACCTAGAAGCAGCATAGGACTCTTACTATTATGAATATTCAATACTTTGAAAAATGAGGTCAAAATAAGCAAATGAATTTGTTATTTGAAATTTTATACTTCCCAAATTAGTGCTGTTAACAGACATAACATAATAGGATATGACTCATGTTCACATATAAAAATAGTGTATGAAACATGCACATATAATATATGTGTACTGTAATAGTATGTGTACTATAATACTACATAATACAAAGTATTATATTAAGGCAATTGAGATATTTTAATATACACTATAAAAATATTACAAGTAATTTAGACTAAGAAGGAATATGTTTAATAATAAAAATAGCAATAAATATTCAAAATCCCGTGAGTATATAAACATATTATTTCAATAAAGTCATTAAAGATAAACTTCTAGCTCAATCTGAGGCTTCTCATAACTATGACAGTAAAATGATTTACTACTCCCCAAATCTCCAATTTCCACATCCTCTTCTCAAACAAAAGTTGTGTTTCAGAATGATAACATAAAACACCTTTACAGACTGTGATAAGAAAATCCTAAAAATCATCGTATAACATTATAAAATGAGATTGTCAAAAGGTGCCTCTGAGGAAACTGAGCATGTAGGGTATTACCTTACAGAATGATTACACCACTTTTAGGCTACATTCTAAGACAGAAAACATTTCAGGCTTACGTAAGAGAGAAAAACTATATAAGCCAAACAGATCAAAAGCATAAAAAACTACACATGCCAGTGTCCACAATTTGCATGGATTTAATATACTTAAATTTCTGTTTACTATGGTTTAAGTAAATATTCAGTTTTCAGTTAACAGAGTAAATTAACTGGAATTGCACAAAATATATAATTTACTGCTAGTTCTTCAATATGCAAAGTGTTATATAAATAACATGCATCATTATCAATGACCAATCTCAATCATTTCAAAATCTGTTCGTCCCTCATTACTGTGCATGTGTCATTCAGTTCCTGCACAAAAATTAGAGTTAGAGTGTAGGATTGTCTCCTTGCCTTTCAGTAATAAACCTAAGGAATCATATTTACAAACAAGGTAACTGAAAGAGGAATTGGGTCAGGCATTGTGGCATCCAGGTAAAGTTGCTGCCTGCAATGCCATCAGTTCATATGGGTGCAATTTGAGCCCCAGCTGCTCCACTTCTAATCCAGCTCCTGACAATGTGCCTGCGAAGGCAGCAGAAGATGGCCTGAGTGGTTGGGCCCCTGCACCCACGTAGGAGACCTGGATGACACTCTTGGCTCTTGGCTTCTGCCTGGCCCAACTCCAGCTGTTTACATCACTTGGGGATTGAACCAGAAAATAGAAGATAACAAAATCTCTCTGTTAACTCTTTCTCTTTCTCTCTCTGTCTCTCCCCCTTTCTAACTCTGCCTTTCAAATAAATGAATAATTTTTTAAAAAAAAATGAATTGTCTAAGATGAAAGCATAGTAATGAAACAAAAAATTATAACATTGGAAGTAAAATAGAAGCAAATATAAATTGGATCATAGCAAAAATATACCATGGAAATTCTGACACTGCTGCAGTTTGAGAGAACCTGATACAGAAACAATTCATGAAGGCAAACTTTCAACATAAATGAGGAAAGTAGTTGTAATGAAAATGGGGGGAAATAGTAGGTTAAAAGAATTTAGATATTATGCAACATTGAAGGTGCAAAAAACATTGAAAGATGATCAAACTTAGAAGTGTAATAATTAGTATATGCATAAAAAATGCTTGTTCCATACTGTAAGTTATACAATGAGAAAAAAAGCAAGAACCATTCAAAACTATTCTTCATAGATTTGTTACAAAAAGTAAAATACTTTAATTCTCAGTGTTATTGATGTTTCAAATTACAGTGCATTACATAATTTATCATTACTAATTTCCATTTTTCTCAATACATTTATAAATAACAGTGAGGGTGTGTTTTATATTTCACTAAAGTCTATAAGGGTTATAGAACGAACTTTTTCTGTTGATAATTAAGAGTACTTTACACAGTCCCAACTTGCAAGGTAATTTTCACTATTTACTGTACCACTAAAAGCAAAGACTGGAAGATATTCATTATGATTTTATGGATAAAAAATAATGAAAGGAGGATTTAAATCTAGAATATTTTTAGCATCTAGAAGTGAATACCCTTGCCAATTTTGCTCCAGTTTTTCTTATTTCTGTGGGGCTGGATGTCCTCATATAGAGAAAACCTAATTAGCATGTGTTTCTATACAAGTCCTCTTTCTAGTCTTACCATCAAGGTGACATTCCTTACACCAAAGCTGGATTTAGGAGAGCTATTTTTATCCATTTGTTTGATTTAATGCTCCTCTAGCCATTACAAGGTACGTTAATTTTTGCCAGACAACTTTATCATGGAAGCAAGCCTGTGGCCTATCACGGTCCATAATTTTAATGTTAAATATATATTCTTTGGTCTTTTAAAAATTTCTTCCCTTCAATTTCTTTATTTTTCCATTGTCCTATATTTTACTAATGAGTGTTATTTTTTACTTCCTATTTTTAATCAAACATTTCTGTTGTATTCTTTTAACACTTCTATTTTGTATTATTGTTTTATTTATAAATATCTGTGCAAGCCCTCATAATTTTGACATCTCCTCTAAATTTAAAATACATATTGTGTTGATATATAGGATACCCCTAGTCTGTTGTATTGAGAAGCTTTTCCTGTTATTCTCATCAGAAGTTAGCCTGATGTAGCTTCTTTAAAAAAATAATAATAATACATGTTATTTGAAAGGTAGACAGAGAGAGAGAAATCTCTCTGTGGATTCACCCACCAAGTTCCCATAACAGCAAGGGTTGGTCCAAGCGAAACCAGGAGCTCAGAACTTTTTTTTTTTCTTTTGACAGGCAGAGTTAGACAGTGAGAGAGAGAGACAGAGAGAAAGGTCTTCCTTCCGTTGGTTCACCCCCCAAGTGGCCGCTATGACTGGCGCGCTGCACCGATCCGAAGCCAGGAGCCAGGTGCTTCTTCCTGGTCTCCCATGCAGGTGCAGGGCCCATGGACTTGGGCCATCCTCCACTGCACTCCCAGGCCACAGCAGAGAGCTGGACTGGAAGAGGAGCAACCGGGACAGAATCTGGCACCCCAACTGGGACTAGAACCGAGGGTGCCGGCACCACAGGTGGAGGATTAGTCTAGTGAGCCGCGGCACTGGCAGGAGCTCAGAACTTAATCTGGATTTCCCATATGGGAGGCTGGGATCCAAGTGCTTGAGCCAGGACCTGCTGCCTCCTAGGGTATGCATTAGCAAGAAGCTGGATCAGAAGTAGAACAGCCTGAACTCAAACCAACACTCCAATGTGTGATAAGGAAGTCGCAAGCAGCAACTAGACTACTGTACTAAATACCCAACTAAATGTAGATTTTGTTGTGAATTTTGTATTGCTCATGATTACCTGATTTTTATCATACATTTTGTTTATAAAATTATGACATTTTAGTCATTTATAAGTTGTCATAAAAACATCCACATTATATAGTCTATATCTGACTTTTTAAAAAAGATTTCCATTGGTATCTACTCCTTATTCATACTTACACATCCTATAAAATTATGTATCATAAAAAGAAAAGTCTATAAATCTTTTGCTGTGCTTTATTTATGTGTTAGTGTTAAAGTAACATAAAAGAAGATATTGTTCAGTCATTATGATTTTATGAACAATCTACAAGGAAACCAAAATTGTGATATATACCTCAGTTCAACAAAGGTGACTATCTAAATTGTTTCAGGCACATTTCAGGCTAAGTTTTCAACCTTAGACAGAAACATCAAATCCATCTATAACTCTTTCTGAAACCTATTATCAAATAAGAAAAAAATTTCCTCGCTGACTTCCTTATCTTATGATGAGGCTTTGACACTTGAATCAACTAATAATTGTAGCTGTTTCACAGAAAAGGTCAGTTTTGACAAATGGCCTCTTGTACCTGGTGAAAATACTCTTTTACTGTCAGGCTGAGACTTTTACTCAGTAAATGCAGTTACACAATCAGAAATATATTTGGAGCACAATGTACACACAGCATTTGCAGGGCAGCACAAGCTTTCATTGTCATCTTAAATTATCTTCCTGCTAACAAAAACACAAATTAGTATAAAAAAGTTCCACGGATAAATCACTGCAGCTATGTAACAATAAGTCTCTAAGCCATGTAATCAAGGGTAAAGGAAGGGTGAGAGATAGGGTATAACGGAAACCAGTGAGTATAAATGCTATTATGTGGCAGGCAACTGATAGCTAAAGCCACAAATGAATTAAAATTCCAAAGTAGTGACCTTCCTCATAAAAGTTTAGATAAGTGGGTATCTTCAAATTCACATTTATTCATTTTTCCTTTAAGGTTGAGAAGTGAACTATGTACAGAATATTTTCTTCTCTAGTCCCCAAATAATAGTTCTAATAATTTTTACTAATGGCGTTTCAATTAGTTGGAAGTAATTTCAGCAGTTATGTAAGCAATATAGTAAAATGTAATTTAGAAAAGAAAATTCTTGTCATGTTATATAAAAAAGGAACTAATTCATTATACAGTTTTCTGGGAAACACAAACCTATTCTATCACCAAGAATTTATCCATCAAAATGAGCATTTGAATGTCTATTATTTTCTCTTTTTTTAAGATTTATTTACTTGAAAGGTAGAGTTACAGACAGTGAGAGACAGAGACAGAGAGAAAGGTCCTCTGTCCTTTGGTTCACTCCCCAAATGGCCGCAACGGCTGAAGCTGCACTGATCCAAAGCCAGGAGGCAGGAGGTTCTTCTGAGTCTCCCATGTGGGTGCAGGGGCCCAAGGACTTGGGCCATTTTCTACTGCTTTCCCAGGCCACAGCAGAGAGCTGGATAGGAAGTGGAGCAGCCAGGACTAGAACCAGCACCCCTATGGGATGCCAGTGCCACAGACAGAGGATTAATCTACTGGGTCACACCACCGGACCCTGAATGTCTATTATTTTCTTAGCACTGTTGCATTATGTGGGGAATAGGAAAGACAAAGATAATGGTCATAATCAAAGATTTAACAGTTAACACACACAAATTTAAAAGATAAGATATACTAATATTAAAGATTAAATAATTATGCCTTGATAACTTAAAGAGCATGCATATAAAGAAGATAAATGGAAGAGAAAGCAGTTTCTCCCTCAATGGAGGACATTGGTTTTCATTTTAAAATCACAATTTACTAAACCTTGGATAGATGGGAAGAATCATAAACATCATAACAGGCAAAGAGCTACATTATGGACAATGGAGAAAACATGAAAGATTTTGGACAAGGAGATAAAACAAAAAGTGAATGAGGAAGCAGAGAAAAAGTAGAGGGCAGGAGGATACAAGAACATAAACAAAAATTATTGTAGAGAGGAATTAAGTAGAATGACAAATGAAGATTGGTCAGGCAATCCAGACAAGTACATAGAAAAAAGTGAAAATATTTATTGTTTACTTTTGTTGCTCTTATTTTAAGAGGGCAAATAAATGATAAATGCAGTTTTGTGCCGCTTATTCTGGAAACAAAATGTTGGAACAATTGTCTAATTTATTACTAGATATTCTCTTGGACGAGACAAATGACCCAGTGAGAGCAAACAGTAGACAACTCAAAAGACTAGAGGAGATACCAAGTGAGAATCCAGGACATCCATTAAAAAATAATAATAATAAAGCATTATCATCCTAGAACCAAGAATTGAAGCTACTATAATGAATGATCAAGAAAGAGGACAAAAGATAAAACTTCAAGAAATACTTGTGGTGGGAGTCAGTAAATGAGAAGAAAAAAGCACTATTAAGAAGGAAAGGGCAGTAGGTAGTATAATACACTGCTATCAAATCAAGGAGAAATTTTTGAAAAGATGACCTACTTAAATGTATCAGATGTCAGAATAAAGTCAAGAAGAATGAGGCTAAGCCGATAATGATAAAGTAGAAATTTGGGATGTATGCAGTTTCAGCCAAGTTGAAAAAGAAAATTGAAATTAAGTTACAAGGGATTAGGGAAACAATAGGTAATAAGTAAATGAGTGAAATAAAATGACAATAAGTGACAATAATACCTCAGAAAGAAATTCAAGGTGAATTACAGATTTATCCATGGGGAGGCCCGGAGCAATGATACAGTAGAGCAGTGAATGACTAACGACTATGGCATTAGGCTGGCTCAGCTCAGTTTCCAAGGTCTGACTTTCCATTTATTGTAATCTACACAAATTTTTTGCTTTAATCTTTTTTCTTCATCTGCAAATGGAGATAGTTATAGTGTCAATATCAGAAGATTGTTATGAGAATTAAATAAATAACCCAGGGAAAAAAGAATATGCTTTCTGACAATTTAGTTAACAATTATAGTATTACTACTTGGATATGTTGTTTCACTAGCAAAAAAGTCAAAAGGAATGGTTATGTTTTAAAAACAAGGATGT
Source organism: Oryctolagus cuniculus (assembly GCF_051225735.1). Taxonomy (NCBI): domain Eukaryota; kingdom Metazoa; phylum Chordata; class Mammalia; order Lagomorpha; family Leporidae; genus Oryctolagus; species Oryctolagus cuniculus. Next base: position 59,996,161 of record NC_142868.1, on the reverse strand, counting down.
GAATGTTAGGCTGAAATTATTGTAGTTTACCTTTTAAATCTTTTCAAACAGAACAAATTAAAATGTGCAATTTTCATTAATTTGTACTCAGTACTGAAAATCTTGCCCATCAACACATAAAACTTGGAGCTATATGTTTTAGGATAAAGATTAATACATTTTCTCCTGAAGAACCTTATAAAGCGACTTGTCAGAAGAATGTAAACTGACATTAAACCACTCTTATTTGATTCTTAGAGCTCATCAAAAATGTTACAAAGCATTTCCTACCATATTTTTTTTTTTTTTGGACAGGCAGAGTGGACAGAGAGAGAGAGAGACAGAAAGAAAGGTCTTCCTTTTTTCTGTTGGTTCACCCCTCAATGGCTGCTGCGGCCAGCGCGCTGCAAACCAGCACACCATGCTGATCCAAAGCCAGGAGCCAGGTACTTCTCCTGGTCTCCCATGGGGTGCAGGGCCCAAGCCCTTGGGCCATCCTCCACTGCCCTCCCTGGCCACAGCAGAGAGCTGGACTGGAAAAGGGGCAACCAGGACAGAATGCAGCGTCCCAACCAGGACTAGAACCTGGTGTGCCTGCGCCGCAGGTGGAGGATTAGCCTATTGAGCTGCGGCACCAGCCTCCTACCAGATTGTACCATATCGCTATACTTAGTCTGCACTGCAACAAGGTAAAATATCCATACTCAATTTTTGACATATAAATAGAAGACATAAAACAGTAAAGGTAGTTGAGAAGATCACATTTTTTCTCTTTCAATGGCAGCTTGAAAGTGTTTCATAGATTTAGAAATATTACTTATTTTGACATAAAATCTGACAATTATCTACTACAATATTTACGTGTATTTCTTATTTGATAGTTAATAGTTTCATAGTTAAATGTATTCCCTTACTAAACATTTTGGTAATTGCCAGTTACCACATAAACTAAGAGAGGACTCCATTCCCATGTATACAAAGTTCCATTTCACAGGCCACCCATGCAAAGCAAAGACAGTAAAGATTCCTTACAAATAAAAATGTACATTGCATAATATATACCTTCAACAAAATGATAAAAAGCTGCCTAAAATTTAAAAATATTCAGGATACATAGTCTTAGCCTTTTAAAAAACTCTTTAGAAAATGTCTGCTTTACAATTCAAAAAATCGAGGAGCTTACACATTTATCATCTGGTTTTTAGATATGCAGACATCAGGGCAAATCTCATGCTCTCTCCCCAGACTGGAATACCCAATCATTACCAACGTGTACCAGATGGAAATGTTGCATACTAAATAATGTATCCTCTTGATTATGGTACTTTAAAGGATGTGAGATTTATTATAAGCCTAATTCTAATTCAATGAATGTCATCAACAGATTGTACAATGGGTCATTTTCACTGTGGGGTGTAAAAGAATTATCAAGAAAGTTGACAGGCAAAGCATATTAGAAAACAGTCTTGTAAATTTGATAAATGGCTCTTATGAATCCACATTTACTGAAAAATAATATTTTTGATACATATAGTGACATGGTAAATTTTAAGCCACTTGTAGGAAAAAAAAAAAAAAACAATGAAAATAACCAGTTTAAAAGAAAAACTGGCCAGCGCCGCGACTCACTTGGCTAATCCTCTGCCTGCAGCTCCGGCACACCGGGTTATAGTCCCGGTTGGGGCGCTGGATTCTGTCCCGGTTGCTCCTCTTCCAGTCCAGCTCTCTGCTGTGGCCCAGGAAGGCAGTGGAGAATGGCCCAAGTGCTTGGGTCCCTGCACCCGCAAGGGAGACTGGGAGGAAGTACCCAGCTCCTGGCTTCAGATGGGCACAGGGCCGGCCGTGGCGGCCATTAGGGGAGTGAATCAATGGAAGGAAGACCTTTCTCACTGTCTCTCTCTCACTGTCTATAACTCTCTCTGGCAAAAAATTTTAAAAAAAAGAAAAAGAAAAAATGATTTGATGCTTTGCAATAAAATATTGTAAGTATTCATATTAAAACAGATTTGTTTCTGCAAAGAAATTTAACCAAAAGCAAGCCAGTACACTCAGTAAACTCTCAGATCTAGCACTCAATAAGACTCTAAGAGTAGAGACAAGCCTCTTATCTACCCTTCATGAAGGCCTCACAGTTCTGAGCACCCACTATGGAGTGCCACCACTCTTTGAAATAAGTGTACTATCTCCTCCATGTAGGGTCCAGATGAGGAATGAAGCTGGAAATCCTTCCTCCAGCAAGACTGATCCATATTCTGAGTTATCCACTTCCACTACTAATCCCTTGCTGTGTGAGCAGCATCTAGAGACTCAGTTACAGGAAGCTATGTACATCATTGGTTAAATTAATCAATATGCTTCCTCAGTTAGGTTGCAGGCTTTATGATCAGAGAATCTGAGAGGAAGTAGCTTTGTCTTTCCACTGTTCACAATGATTTCATTGCTTTAAGTTATTTTTTGCATTTCATAAATACAACTTTAGGAATACAATGAATCTTCCCACTGTACCTGCCCTCCCACCTGTCTTCCTCCTGCCTCTCCTTTCTCATTCTTATTTTTTACTAAGATCTATTTTCAATTAACTTTATACACATATGATTAACTCCCTACTAAGTAAACAATTCAACAAATAGTATAAAAAAAAAAAAAAGTGGCCAGCACCACAGCTCACTTGGCTAATCGTCTGCCTGCTGCACTGGCACCCCAGTTCTAGTCCCAATTGGAGCACCGGATTCTGTCCCGGTTGCTCCTCTTCCAGTCCAGCTCTCTGCTGTGGCCCAGAAAGGCAGTGGAAGATGGCCCAAGCGCTTGGGTCCCTGCACCTTCATGGGAGACCAGGAGGAGGCACTTGGCTCCTGGCTTTGGATCAGCGCAGTGCGCCAGCTGTAGCAGCCATTTGGGGGGTGAACCAAAGGAAGGAAGACCTTTCTCTCTGTCTCTCTCTCTCTCACTGTCTAACTCTGCCTGTCAAAAAAAAAAGTTCCTCAACAGTCCAAACAAGGGCTGCTCAAAGTCATTGCATCTCAAAGTGTCAATTTCACTTCTACAGTGCTTTTAGTTCTACATTAGTGTTGTTTGACTCAAGTATAATTTTAAGTTTCTGATGTCCACATTAAAAAGTAGAAAGCATTAAGAAAAATTGAGAGTGGGGGCTGGTGCTGTGGCATAGCAGGTTAAAGCCCTAACCCACAGTGCCTGCACTCCATTTGGGTGCCGGCTCAAGTCCTGGCTGCTTCATGTTCAATCTAGTTCTCTGCTTTATGACCTTGGAAGGCAGTAGAGTAAGGCCCAAGTCTTTGGATCCTGGGCCACTGCACCCACGTGGGAGGCCTGGAAAAAGCTCCTTGTTTCAGATTAGCTCATCTCTGGTCATTGTGGCCATTTGGGGAGTCAACCTGCAGATGGAAGATCTTTCTCTCTCTCTCTCTCTCGCTCTCACTCTCTGCCTCAGCTTCTCTGTAACTCTGCCTTTCAAATAAATAAATCTTAAAAAAGAACATTTGAATAATATATATTTAACACATATGTGTGTGTATAATTGTGTTCCTATTTTTTATACTAAGTCTTCAAAAGTCAGTAAGTCTCATTTCAAACTACACAAGTCAAGCTCTATAACAAGACAGGGTCAATGGCTACCATTTTGGGCAGCACAAATATAATGGTATATAATATATAAACTCTGTTATTTATTATTATTCAATCCATTACCTGTTTATTACTCAATGGAAAACAAAGATCTAGAAGGTTTTGAAAAGAGATATCTATAGAATTCTCTACATAGCAAAAGTATGGGTAGCTATTGAATGAAACTTAGCTAAGATAATGAAAACAAGGAACAATCTGTCAAAATCCAGATGTTTTCCTAAAACATAATGCCAAAATACAGTTAGATAATTGATTGCAACTTTTACTTTAAATCAACAATAGCAATAAAAAGATGTGCTGTAATTTATCTTGTTAATTTTGCATAGAATTCACTGGCTATTTTAGGTATTGAATTACATGGAGTATATGTCAGCACAATTATATATGAGAATGTAATTTCCTTCTGATTTTTCACTTTTTGAACAGAAGTTTTCCATGGTTTTTCTGTTTTTTCAAAAACGTATTCCTTTGAGATTCTTTATAATTCTGTTTTATTTCTTGTCTCAATCTTCCACTCCCATAAGTCATAAAATAAATTCTAAAAACTTTATTTCTTAAATTTCTTATCTTTTTATTATTTGATGTCATTTTATTGTTGATTTATGTGTTTTAACAAAAATTTAGATTATAATGTGTACATCAGATTTTTAGTTATCTTTAAATTGAAATTAAGGCCTTCATAGCAAAATATGACAAAATGAATGAATGATTGTTTTCATCAATCTAAAACAAATACTAAATGTTTCTTATCTGAAGTAACACTGTACTCCCATTTGGAATCTGACTTGGATTTATCATGTCTATATATACTGTATACACTATAAAAGAATAAAGCCCAAATTCTCAAACCCCAAATCAAAATTTTAAATATGTACTCTCAACCTATTTTTTCTGCACTTGCATTTATAGTTCAATCTGAAATTACTAAGCCATTCCCTATAGCAGTTCACAATTTCAGCTTCCAATATTTGATGCCAGGCTTTATCCATCACTGAATAGGGTACCTACTTCATTTAACATGGCCACTTATTATCCATCTTTCAAGCAATTTTTTTTTTTTTTGACAGGCAGAGTGGACAGTGAGAGAGACAGACAGGGAGAAAGGTCTTCCTTTGCGGTTGGTTCACCCTCCAATGGCCGGCGTGGCTGGTGCGCTGCGGCCAGCGCACCGCGCCTATCTGAAAGCAGGAGCCTTCAGAGTACTTCTCCTGGTCTCCCATGGGGTGCAGGGCCCAAGTACTTGGGCCATCCTCCACTGCACTCCCTGGCCACAGCAGAGAGCTATCCTGGAAGAGGGGCAACCGGGACAGAATCCGGCGCCCCGACCGGGACTAGAACCCGGTGTTCCGGCGCCACAAGGCAGAGGATTAGCCTAGTGAGCCGCGGCTCCGGCCGCAAATATTTCTTTAATAAAATTTTTCCAGAGCTCTCTATCACGGAACAATCTCTCCTACTTCAGATCTCCTCAAGTACCTTCTGTAAGTCTTTAATAGTCATTTTAGTTGGGATTTTTAAAGCACTGAAAAATCTAAAGAAAGAACAAAACAAGCCATTTTGCCTAATTTTAACTGATAGCAGCTACTCTTAGGAGGATCAAAGGATCAAAGATCATTCACAGGATTCAAAGAGACTGAAAACCCTAGGCAGGGAGCTGACCTGTGGTATGGCAGGTTAAGCTACCACCTGCTATGCTGACATCATTTATGGGTACTAGTTCAAGTCCTAGCAGTTCCACTACCAATCAAGTTCCTTGCTTATGTGCCTGGGAAAACATCAAAAGATGGTCCAAGTGTTTGGGCTTCTCCCAGCCTGGCCCGGTCCTTGTGGCCATTTGGGGAATGAATTAATGGAAGAAAGATTCTCTCTCTCTCTCTCTCTCTCTCTCTCTCTTTCCTCTTTCACTCTCTGCCCTGCAATTCTGCTAAATAAATAAACAAAGAAACCTTTAAGAAGCATAGGCAGACAAGACATTAACATACAGCTCTAAATAATGGACAACTACACTAAGCTACAGGGTCTTCAATATAAAATATCATTTATGAAGCTTCAACCTCAGAGGTATTATTGTCCAAGATCACCAGCTAGTCAATTTGCTGTAAATACTATAGAAGAGAGATCTGACAGAAATATACCATTTAGCTATAATAGAAAATGAAACACCTAGATATACTACCTCACAAAGAAAAGAAATATTTCTCCTCCAGGAAAATAGGGTGGTGTTAGGAAAAGCAAAAAAACATGATGGGTAGAAAAACAAATTAATAAATAATGCAACTCAACAATTAACTCAGTATATTGCACTGTTATTTTCCCTGAATACTCAACTTCTCTGATACATAGGTCATTTTTCTCATTAAAATAAAAATTTCTTAAGAATTTTTACTTCTTAATATCTTCTAGAATTTCTTATTATATAATAAGATCTCATTTTTCCACTCATTTCCCCACTAAGAATGTCAGCAAGTATTTTCACTATAATGAGAACATCTTTAAGTTAATGGAAGGGTGTGTAAGCATACACATGTTGAACAAAAATATATTTTCATATTATCTCTTCTGCACATCTCAATTAGTTCAGGTCAACAAGCATATGTAAAGCACATATTCTGTGAAATAATATGCTTAGCTGTAGGAACAAAAGTATTTTTAAAATGATGTCCCTGCCCTCAAGTCTAATGTGTTTATGTTTTATAGTTTGAAAAACAGTGCTTCCTATAATAAATCGTGGTCTAACAACAACTTGTATTTTACTATAAATAATAATCATTTCTAATTACATTTTCATAATTTAAAAGTTCAGTATGTAATTTCCTTATATGTCATTATTTTGATTTCTGACCTTCTTGAGATCAGTTTTAAAGAAGTTACTATAAAACTTGGCCTTTTCACTCATTAACTAATTATTACTAATACCAACTATGCATAAGCCATATACTAAGTATTTTTGGGAATAGAAACAGGGTAATTATGTGCCCAGAAGGGTTAACTTTTCAGTGAAGAGGATAAATTATACCCACAAATGTCACAGTATCAGATAGCACATGAAAATTTGTGGTGGTGTGGGAGTAGGGGTGGGAGGGAGGGTATAATGGGAAGAATCACTATATTCCTAAAGTTGTACTTAGGAAATTTGTATTCATTAAATAAACAGTTTCTTTGGGGAAAAATAAACAGAAAGTAACATCTAAAAAATGAAAATTTTTGTAGATTACTTAAAGAAACTGAGTAAAGAATTCAGAGAACAGAGACTTTCCTGTGTACTGTGCTTAGGGAAGCTCTGATGGAGTTGGATTTGAACTCTCCATTGTACCTTTCTAGGATCTTCTTGCTATCCCTCTATCTTCTCCTCTCTAGTCCAATCAATCTATTTTTTCTTAACATTTATGTATTGATTTAAAAGTCAGAGAAAGGGAGAGGAGAGAGAAAGAGATCTTCCATCTGATGTTTCAGTCCCCAGATGGTCACAAGGACTAGGGCTGGGCCAGACATAAATGGCGAGCTTCATCCAGGTATCCCACATGGGTGCAGGGGCCCCAACACATATGCCATATTTCGCTATCATTCCCAGGCCATTAGCAGGGAGATGGAAGGGAAGTAGAGCAGCTAGGACTCAGACCGATGCCCATATGGGATTGCAGGCAGCAGTTTAACCTGCTATGCCACAATGCCAGCCCTGCAATCACTGTTTAAAATCATACTTTGCATTATTTTTGACCCTCTTTGTAGTTAATATCTTTCTTATCAATTCAAGGTTCACCTGATTCAAATTAAACTTATTGAGTTTGTAATACTCTCTAATTTCTGTGCTAAGGAATATTATTACCAAAAGAACCCAGTCCTAAGCCTCAATGAGTTCAGAAACAAATACCATTAAAATAGTAATACAGCCCTGATAGAGGTATGAACAAACTCCATTAACACTGAAAATGAGTTAAAAATAGCTTGCTTGAAACTGTAGTAGACTAGATGGTAATAAGCGAAGAACCTCACAGAGAGGGTAAAATTGAATAGCATAAATATTGAGTGCACTAGGCAAGCAATCATATATGTGAATAGTAACTGTTGTGACAACAACTGAGGCAAAGTGTGTGTGTGTGAGTGTGTATGTGTGTGTATATATATATATATATATATATATGAATTGTACTTAATCATTGGTAGAGTGAGATACAAAGCAAATAATTAAACTTTGGCCCCCAAGAAGTGTCTCCTACAGGGATAGAGTAATGACAAGTAGGTAGCCATGAGAACTTCCCTGACTGTGTCCCTGAAATTGTATACCTCTCTATGGTTTCAACTTTTTTTTTTTTTTTTTTTTTTTGGCAGGCAGAGTGGACAGTGAGAGAGACAGAGAGAAAGGTCTTCCTTTTTTCTGTTGGTTCACTCCCCAAATGGCTGCTACAGCCGATGCACTGCGCTGATCCGAAGCCAGGAGCCAGGTGCTTCCTCCTGGTCTCCCATGTGGGGTGCAGGGCCCAAGCACTTGGGCCATCCTCCACTGCCTTCCCAGGTCACAGCAGAAAGCTGGACTGGAAGAGGAGCAACGGAGATAGCACCAGTGCCCCAACTGGGACTAGAACCCAGGAAGCCGACGCCACAGGCAGAGGATTAGCCTAGTGAGCCACGGCACCGGCCCTCTCTATTGTTTTAAAAAGTTGAGTTCTGTAAAATTACTATTGATGATTTCCTTACTTTTAAAATTTTACTACTAAAGCATCTGTATTGTGGTATATTGCTCTAAGGCTTTTAAAGTATAGCCATGATAATGAATCCATGTCACTTGATTTTCCTTCTAATTTATAAGGCACTGCCCATATTATTACAACATTGATATTGACAACAACCACTGAGATTAAACATTGGGACTGAATTATGGTACAGTGAGTAAAGCCACTGCCTATGATGCTGGCATCCCATATTGCTGCGGGTTCAAGTGCTGACTGCTCCACTTCTGATACAGCTCCCTGATAATGGACTGGGAAAAGGCAGCAGAGAATGACTCAAGTGCTTGGGACCTTGTACCAATGTGGGAGATGTGGATGAAGCTCCTGGCTCCTAGCTACAGCCTGGCTCATCCCTTTGGTTGTGGCCACTTGAGGAGTGAACCAGCAGACAGAAGACCTCACTCTTAAACTCTGACTTTCAGATAAATAAATAAATCTTTAAAAACAGAGAGATTAAACATTTATCTCTAGCCTCCAGTTTTAAAACTATTGTTAGAGTTTAGTACTTTGAATATCTCTATAAGTATACTTGGCTGAAAAATAAGATAATAAATCACTCTGTTACTGGTAACAAATTACATATGATTCATAAATTATTTATGTTATGTAAGATTTTTCACAATAATTTGCTAGTTAAACTATAAATGGCCTGGCATTTTCTCTGGAAACTGATTAAAAGAATGCACAAGTAAGAGTAACACTAAATATTTCAGGTGATTGGGAAATTAAGAGTTAACTACTTGACCCTCTTTTTTTTTCAAAATCACCTACAGATTCAAAATCCACTACCAATCATCAATACTATTTTATACTATAAAATATTACATACAGTCAAATAATATGAGCCCAAACTCATTGAATCACTCACTGTGGGTTTTTTTTATTTATTTATCTGTTTGTTTGTTTTACAATAAAGTTGCCTACACTCATTAAGATTATCCAAACATTTTAAGGAAAAATTCTAAAGAAAAATTAAAATAAATAGGTAATTTATAAATTTTAGCAAGATGGAAAAGATAAGTGTTTAGGCATAGCTAAAGCATTCTAATAATAGAATAATATTTTACATCATTAAATTAGAATTTAATAAAGTTTATTTTAATCATGAGAAATCTAGGCAAAAATAAAATACTTTAATAATGAAATTATATATTAATGAGACCCAAAGTGTTGCAAGATCTAATATTTCTCCTTCAGCACTGGACCAACCATACTTGTTGCAATTGTTATTGCAGGAATAATTGTTTCTGCTGGAACCTTTAGTCCACATCCAAATTATTTCACTTTCCTCAAGTCTGGACCTGGCACTGATATCTGAGCTCCTGAACCCTACTACAGCAGAAAAAAAGAGCTTAATGCATGTAGGCAACAAATCATCTCAAAGTTTAAAATTAAAATAATAACTTATTTTTCAGTTTCGTTTGGTCACGAATTCTGAAAGGACATAACTGGCTGGTTTGTCTCTGCTCTACAATGTCTGGGATATGGGGAGCAGACTCAAAGTTGAGGCTTAGAAACATCTAAAAGACCATCACTCATATCTCTGATTTCAGATTCTGACATTCTTCTGGGGGACACTTGATCACAACTCTAAATGGAGTATGCGTGTATCACATTGTAGGTCAAGTTTACAAGATGAAAGAGGTGTGTATGTGTGTGAGTAGCCATCTTTGGAAAACAGTCTTCCATAAGCAGGAGAGCTTCTGAGTTTGAAACTTGGGGTGTTTTTTCTAATCATGTGGGAAATTATAAGTAGTAACATTAATTACAATACCATTATCCTCTACGCTCAGCATGTCCTATGAAAGGTAACGATAGTAATATGTTACTTAAAAGCTTTTCTAAGATGAATTGAATCGGATGTCATTAATAACATTGTTTCTATCAAAAAAAAAAAAAAGGAGGGAGAGTGTCTGTAGCATTCCATACTGCTTACTAACAATGCTTTCTTTAGTACAGTCTGAACTTGTAATTTCATATACTCCTTTATGAGCACTGTCCTACTTGCCAATCTCCCTTACTTTCCCACCTCCTAACCCCCAGAAGATTTACATTTAGTCTTGGGAGAGGCTTACTATGAATTAAATGTACAATGTGTACCAGGAAATCCTATATTTCCAAATCATGCATGCCAACAGAACCCTAGAACATTATTCAACATATAATTAATTCCCTTTAAAGAATGAGAAGGTGCAGCTGAGAGTGCTGAATTTAAGGACTGATTATTGATGAAATAGGACGTGGTCACCTGAGATTATGAACCTCCTTTCTCTCTGCTGAAGCAGCCGTGCTCTCAATTAGTGAAAACTGAATACAAAACTCTTCTATCTGCAGAAATGTTGATATCATTTGCTCTCAGTCTGTCAGACTGGCATCATAAGCAAATAAGTATCAGAATATACAATACAGTTCTGTATGCTGACATGATTATTTTAAAAGTGTATCTTTATGTCAGAAAGATAATTATATGGCTCAGTAATAATGATTTCATTCTGCAATAATATTCTGCGACCTAACGTTTATAATGACTTATTCACCTCTAGATAATATTATTATGTTACTCAATATTTTGCTTTTAAAGATTATTTATAAAAGTATAAATACATTGTTCAAATAGCTACAACCATCAGTCTGAATGAAGAGACTATCAAGTGATTATCTTCACAACACAGACAACTACAAAATTTGCCTTCTATGTTAAATTATAATGTTCACCCTCACTAATTAATAATTCAGTGAAATATATCAAAACTATTATCAATTAGATTCAAGATTTGGAAATTAGTACCTTTGTTAATAGCTCAAAATTTCTTAGTAATCAAATATATGTTAAAAACATAGGGATGAATTATATGAACAAGAACTGTAAAAGTAAAAATATAAAATTTCTTCTGATTTTTATTACAATTTAACCTCAAGCTTTATCACAAAACTTGTTACTTTTGATGAATATTTAAAATTTATTTATTTATTTGACAGGCAGAGTAACAGAGAGAGAGAGAGAGAGAGAGATTCTATCTACTGGTTCATTCCAAAAAGAACTCAAAGGCCAGGTCTGGACTAGGCCAAAGCCAGGAGGCCAGGAACCCCATCCTGGTCTCCCACATGGGTAGTGGAAGTCCAAGCCCTTGAGACCTTAAGATATCTTCCCCTGCTTCCTGGAATGCACATTAGCAGGAAGTTGTATTGGAAGCAGAGCAGCAAGGACTCAAATAGGCACTCTGATATGACATGCCAATGTATCAATCAGCAACTTGATGTTCACTTAAAAAAAAATAAAGAAAAAAGAAAAAAATTGAGGTTGTGTGAGAGAACTCACGGAGTACTCAAGATGTGAGTACTCTTGGGAGAGTACACCAACTCGGTAACCTTGGCAACCTGGTGGGAGACTGCAGGGGTATTTGAGCTTACACTGAGGACTGCACAGATCCTTTGTGTGGTCCTTGGGACAGAGCAAACATTATACCCACAGGAGCCAGAGATCAGACATTGACTACCTTCAAGTCCGTTCAGCTGTGCAGCATTAGTTCCCTTCTGAAAAGAGAGAGAGAGAGAGAGAGAGAGAGAGAGAGAGAGAAGGAGAGAGAGAAGATCTACCATACCTAACCTGGGTGTGTCACCTTTGGCACACCCTTAACCCTGAAAAACCAAATGGAGCTCTCTGGACACACCCATCACAAGCCTCTAAGGATCCATCAAAAGGAGGCAGTCCACTTAATCTAGAGTCATAGTATAAGAAGAAAAACCACCAAAGCGAGAGAAAAAAAAGAAGAAACCTAAGAATATCTCCACAATGTCAAGCAACAAATGCAGAAATGGAGGAAACAGAACAAGGAAGACATTATGATGCCTCCAAATGAACAAGACACCCCAAGCCAAGATTATGAAGATGATGAGATAGAAGAAATGCAAGAAGCGTATCTCAACTTTAAGTTCTCAAAAACAAATTATTGAACTACAGAAATCCTTACTGGACAAGATAGAAAATCTTACTCATGAAAATGAAATCCTAAGGAGGAATCAAAATGAAACGCAGAAACTAGTAGAACAGGAAAGTGTGATAGTGAAGAGAAATCAAAATGAAATGAAGAGCTCAATAGATCAAATGACAAACACATTAGAAAGCCTTAAAAACAGAGTCAGTGAGACAGAAGAGAGAATATCAGACTTAGAAGACAGAGCACAGGAAAGTATACAGTCAAACCAAAGAAAAGAAGAGGAAATTAGAAATCAAAAAGTATTGTTGGGGATCTACAGGATACTATTAAAAAACCCAACATTCAGGTTCTAGGAGGTCCTGAAGGCATGCAGAGAGAGAAAGGATTAGAAGGCCTTTTAGTGAGATACTAGTAGAGAACTTCCTGGTTTGGAGAAGGACAGAGACATCCTATTTCAGGAAGCTCATAGAACCCCTAATAAACATGACCAAAAGAGATCCTCACCACGACATGTTGTAATTAAACTCACCACAGTGAAACATACAGAAAAGATTCTAAAATGTGCAAGAGAGAAACATCAGATTACTCTCAGAGGATCTCCAATTAGACTCACAGTAGACTTCTCATCAGAAACCCTACATGCTAGAAGGGAATGGCGAGACCTATAGCCCAGGTACTAAGAGAGAAAAACTGTCAGCCCAGAATATTATATCTTGCAAAGCTCTCATTTGTGAATGAAGGTGAAATAAAGACCTTTCACAGCAAACAGAAATTGAAAGAATTTGTCACCACTCGTTCAGCCCTACAAAAGATGCTTAAAGATGTGTTACACACAGAAACACAGAAACATGGCTATCAATATGAAAGACGGTAAAGGACGAAAACCTCCCAGTAAAAGATCACAGGAAGCTCAAAGCATATATTATAAAATATCTTTGAGAAAGTGGCAGGGCAAAGTTACTACTTATCAATAGTCACATTGAACGTTAATGGCCTCAACTCTCCAGTTAAGACACAGGCTGGCTAAATGGATTAAGGAACAAAACCCATCTATTTGCTGCTTACAAGAAACACATCTTCCAACAAAAATGCATGAAGACTGAAAGTGAAAGATTGGAAAAAGATATTCCATGTCAACAGAAACCAAAAAACAGCAGGTGTAGCCATCTTAATATCAGTCAAAATAAACTGTAACAAAAAAACTTTTAAGAGACACAAATAGGGGCACTATATAATGATTAAGGGATAAATTCAACAGGAAGATATAACAATTATCAATGTATATCCACCTAATTAAAGGGAACCGGTTTATTTAAAAGATACGTTAAGGGACTTAAAGGGAGACTTAGACTCCAATACAATAGTACTGGGGGACTTCAATACTCTACTCTCAGAAATAGACAGATCAACCTGACAAAAGATCAACAAGGAAACTGCAGATTTAATTGACACTATAGCCCAAATGGATCTAACAGATATCTACAGAACTTTTCATCCTACACTTAAAGAATGTACATTCATGTCAGCAGTGCATGGAACCTACTCTAGGATTGACCACATACTAGGCCATCAAGCAAGTCTCAGCAAATTCAAAACAATTAGAATCATACCATGCAGCTTCTCAGACCATAGGGGAATGAAGTTGCATATGAGCAACTCAGGAATCCCTACGGGATATGCAAACACATAGAGACTGAACAACATGCTCCTGAATGAACACAGGGTCATAGAAGGAATCAAAAGAGAAATCAAAAACTTTCTGGAAGTAAATGAGGATAACATCATGACATACCAAAACTTATGGGATACAGCAAAAGCAGTGTTAAGAGGAAAGTTTATAGCAATAGGTGCCTACATCAAGAAATTATAAAGGCACCAAATAAATGAGCTTTCAATGCATCTCAAGGATCTAGGAAAACTGCATCAAACCAGACCCAAAACTAGTAGGAGAAGAGAAATAATTAAAAATAAGAGAATAAATCAACAGGATTGAATCCAAAAAAAAATTACAAAAAATCAGCCAAACGAAGAGCTGGTTTTTTGAAAAATTAAACAAAATTGACACACCATTGGCCCAACTAACTTAAAAAAAAAAAAAAGACCCAAATCAATCAAATCAGAAACACTTTGTATTTTCGTGTGGGTGCTAACTGTTGAAATCTTTACTTAATATATTCTAAATTGATCTTCTGTATATAAGGATAATTTAAAATGAATCTTGATGTGAATGGAATGGTAGAGGGAGCAGGAGATGGAAGGTTTCAGGTGGGAGGGAAGTTATGGAGGGGAAAAAGCCTTTGTAATCCATAAGCTGTACTTTGGAAATTTATGTTTATTAAGTAAAATTTTTAAAAAGGCTCCTCATCTATGGAATTAGTAAAAGAAGTGAGAAGGTTAAATTTCTTTAAGCATATAGACAACATCATAAAATACAGCACAATGAATCAGACAACATTGGGAATGTGATCAGTGGTACCAAAATCTTCTATTTTTTCAAGTAATTTATCTGACCACTTCTAAATACACTGTCACCTTTAAACTTCAGAAGGGTCTGCAAGACTAGACGGTATCTTAGAAATCCATAAACCCAGGAGCCAGTATCACAGCTCATCAGGCCAAGCTACCATTATGATGCTATCTTTTCATATAAGTATACCTCTGAGGCCTGGCTTCGCTGTTTACAATCCAGCTCCCAGCTAATATACACCCTGGGAGGGGGGGGGGTCCAAGTTCTGGGACCCCTGCTACCCATCCCTGCTACCTCTGTGGAAAACCAGGACAGAATTCCTGGCTCTTAGCTTTAGCCTGGCCAAGAATTGGCTATTGCAGCCATTTGGGAGTGAGCCAGCGGATGGAAGATTTCTCTCTTTCTCTCTCCCCCTAAACACACTCCCATCTCTCTCTCTCTCTCTCTCTCTCTCTCTCTCTCTCTCTCTCAAATAAACCAATTTATATTTTTTTGAAAAAGAAATCAGTATAGATGTGATTAAGATGGTGGAGTATGGAGGGAGCTTACTCCTCTAGTCTAGGAGAAGATATTTCTAAAAATGTAGAGAAGTGCAGTCTCAGGCAAGAGTCAGGGAGAAAATGGCAGAGGAAATTCCACCAAAAGTAGAGGGATACAGTGGATCTACATAGATGGTGTAGACACTCACAACTCAAAAACAGGCAGCCGAGAGTGTGCACCAGCTTTGAAGAGTGAGACCAGACTTCAGCAATCCAAGCCACTGGTGATAAAGCTGCAGGAAGAGCCTGCAGGGAATCTGGCTTGGAGCTCTGTGGGAGATACCTGCCAAACTAAAGGAGAAAAAAAATAGGAGGGGGCACATTTCTCTCTCCCTGATACCCTGCAATGGCATCATGTAACAAGCTGATTGACAGTGGGCTTCATTTTGGACATACCTAACAGCTGTGCCAGCTCACGTCCATGCCCAGCAACCAGCCAAGCAGAGACTACTGATTATAGGGGGGGAAACTGACAGGGGGCTGGGTGCTTATGACTGTGGGAGTCATGTGGGCTAGGACTGTGAAAAAATTGAGGTTGTGTGGAAGGCACAGAGTGTGGCTGGGACTCTGGGCAGTCATTGTGAGAGGCTCCACATGCTCAGTACTTCCTGGTTTCTTGGTAAAGAACAATGCTGGAGAATCTGTGCTTACATACACCGAGGATTGCACAGATCCTTTATGTGGTCCTTGCTGCAGTGCAGATGAATTTAATACCCACTGGGACCAGCACACATGCTCTGGTGTCCTTGGAGGAGAGGCAGTGAAATCAGTCTATGCCAACAGAGAAAAAAAAACCTCTCCTTTGATTAAAAATATATAAAAATAAAAAGAAGATTCACCACACCCAACCTGAGTGTTACCTTAGCCATTCCTTTCACCCTGGAGCAAAAGCAGAGCTCCCTGGACAAATCCACCACATCCTTCTAGATATTCACTAAAATGTTGACACTCCACTAACTCACAGAGGCATAGTCCAAAGATAAAAGCCACCACAGATAAAAAACAAAGAAGAAACCAATGAATCACTCCACAAATGCTGAATAATAAATGCACCAATTCAAGAAACAAAAATAAGATAACACAACATGATTCCCCCAAAAGTACACAAAACTTCAATACTAGATTGTGAAAATGAAGAGTCCGAAGAATGCCAGAAATGGAATTCAAAAAAGTCGATCATAGGATTACATAGAAATAATCAGAAATAAATGCATGAACTAATGAAATCCATATATGACATGACAGAATATCTCCCACAAAATTCACATCTTAAAGAGATATCAAAATAAAGCTTGGAAATGAAGAATTCAATAGAACAAATATGAAATGCAGTGGAAAGCTTTAACAATAGAATCAGTGAAGCAGAAGAAAGAATATCTGACATAGAAGACAAACTGCAGGAAATTATACATTCAAACCAAAAACAGAAAGAAGAAATTAGAAAACTGAAAAACAATTTTGGGAATCTACAAGATACTATCAAACAACCCAACATACAGGTTCAAGAAGTTCCTGAAGGTGTAGAAACAAAGAAAGGATTAGAGCTCTGTTCTACATAAGACCACTGGTTGAACTCTGTAATCAATGCACAATCATTCTTAGGCATTTAAAATTAACAGAAAAGTGATCTCTGTCAAACATAGGAGTGGGAATAAGAGAGGGAGGATATATATAGGTTGGCACATGGTCACTCAGACTTACCTCCAATGGTGGAACTATAAATGTGCCAGGAGATTTCAACTCAATCTTACCAAGGAGGCAGGTACCAATGCCAGCACACTTGGTAAAGTAATAAGTATAAATACACAACTGATCAAAAAGATAGGGAATGTGTCGATGAGATTTCACAAATAAGACCAGTGTAAGCAACTAATGAAGGATAGAATTAAAAGGGAGAGAATGATCCTGCGGGGGAAACAGGACACACAGCAGACTCATAGAATGGCAGCACTCCTGCCTCAGAATCAACCCTTGGGACATTCAGATCTGGCTAAAAGGTCCATGAGAGTCTCACAGGCATGGAAAGCCATGACACGGTGGCAAAAAACAATCTAAATGAAAGATCCTGGTGAACAAGACTCCAGCAGAAGGAACAGGCCATCAAGGAGAGAGGCACCTTTCTCTGAAGGGAGGAAGGAACCTCCACTGTGATACAGCCTTGACTAAACAAGTTCAGAGTCGGTGAACTCAAGGGGCTTCCATAGCCTAGACAGCTCATAGCAAGAGTCTCGGGTGATTGCTGATGTCATAAATAAGAGTGCCAATTGTTAAATCAACAATGGGAGTCACTGGGTACATGGTCCCCATGCAGGATCTCTGTCCTTAATGTGTTTTTACTATGAAACTCAAAAACAACACTACTAGTCGAACAATACCCTATACCTTGTGCAGTTGTGTGAGTACAGCCTGTTGAAATCCTTGCTTAGTATATACTAAGTTGATCTTCAGTATATGAAGGTAATTGAAAATGAAACTCGATGAAGGGCAGGATGGGAGAGGGAGTGGGAGAGGGGAGGGCCATGGGAGGGAGGGAGGTTGGGGGGGAAGCCACAACAATACAAAAGTTGCACTTTGTAAATTCACATTTATTAAAAAAAATAACTATTATAACAAACAAAAAAAAAACTTAATACTTTACCCTTTTAGTATTTTTTATGTTCTACTTAAAACTATTGGTTGAACTCTGTAATTAATACACAATTACTCTTAGGTGTTTAATTAATGCTATAACTAGTACACAAATAGTATTTTACACTTTGTGTTTCTGTGTGGGTGCAAACTGATGGAATCTTTACTTAATATATGCTAAATTGATCTGTATATAAAGGTAATTGAAAATTAATCTTGATGTGAATGGAAGGGGAGAGGGAGTGGGAGTGTTGTGGGTGGGAGGGAAGTTATGGGGGGGGCTATTGTAATCCATAAGCTGTACTTTGGAAATTTATTTTCATTAAATAAAATAAAATAAAAATAAAAATAAAAAATAAAGGATTAGAATGCCTTTTATTGAAATAATTACCGAAAAATTCCCAGGTTTGGAGAAGAAAGGGATGTCCAAGTACAGAAAGCAAATAGAACTCTTAACAGACATGACCAGAAAAGATCTTCACTATGGCACATTGTAATAAAACTCTCCACAGTAAAACATAAAGAAGATTTTAAAATGTGCATGAGAGAAATTCCAAGATACTTTCAGAGGATCTCCAATTAGACTCACAGTAGACTTATCATCAGAAACCCTACAAGCTGGGAGACAGTGCCAAGATACATTCCAAGTCTTAAGAGAAAAAAACTGTCAACCCAGAATACTGTACCCTGCAAATCTCTCATTTATGAATGAAGATAAAATAAAGGCAAGACCTTCCCATACCATAGCAAACAGAAATTGAAAGAATTTGTCACCACCTGTCCAGCCTTGCAAAACATGCTTAAGGATGTACTGCACAGAGAAACACAGAAGCATGGTCATCAATACAAAAGAAGGTAAAGGCAGAAAATCTCCCAGTAAAAGTACAAAGAAAATCCAAAGTAAAAGTAAGAATATTTATGGAAAAATGGCAGGGCAAAATTGTTACTTATCAATAGTCACCTTGAATGTAAATATCCTCAACTCTCTAGTTAAAAGATACATATATCTAAATACATTCAAAAACAAAACCCAAATATTTGCTGCTGACAAGAAACACATCTCACACACAAAGATGCACAAAATCTGAAAGCTAAAGGATGTAAAAAGATATACCATGCTAACAGAAATCAAAAATGAGCTAGTGTAGCCATCCTAATATCATACTGTCACTCCCCCTCTTCATGGAGGAACGACACTGAACCCTGCGCTGTTCTTTCGTCTGCTCGGCCCTCCCCGGGTTTGCTGCTGGTCCTTCCCGGGTTGGCTACCGTCCTTTCCACCTCCGTGGAAGGGCGGTTCCCCCTGCCACTTTCCCCACTTCCGCGGGGGAGCGGCACACCGCCGGCCGGCTCTCTCGGGGGCTGCTCAGGTGTTCCTCAGATAGATGCTCCTGGTGCATGTTGTCTCTCTCCTCCTTTATAGTCCTCTTCCGCCAATCCCAACTCTGCTACCCACACGCCGAGTACGCTGCTCTCCTCCAATCAGGAGCAGGTCCTGCTGTTTATTGGTTGAACTGGAGGCAGCTGTGTAGAAGCTGTTTCCTCCTCTCCCAGCACCATATTGTGGGAGAGCAGATGCATAGAATCAGTCTTAATTCCAGTAACAGTCTAGTCCGAGTTGCTCCCCACAGATCCCCCTTTCTTTTTATTTTTGGCGTTGATACGTGCCTGTCTTCGGTGGCCCGTGGCACACACTCTGTTCTGCTTGCTAGAGTTGCCCACAGGTGCTTGCAAGCCCTACCAATCAGGCAAACCGAGTCCGGGTCCTCTCTTCACCATGTTGTGAGGAGGTTTTTAGGTGCTGATGCGTGCCTGTGTTCGGTGCCCTGCAGCGCATGCTCTGCTCTGCTAGAACTGCCTGCAGGTGCTTACAAGCCCTACCAACCAGGCAAACCTAATCCAAGCCCTCTCATTGCCGTCTTGTGGGGAGACTTATTGGTGTTGATAACGTGCCTGTCTTCGGTGACCTGCAGCCGCCCACAGGTGCTTATCGTCTTACTAATCAGGCAGACCGAATCCAAGCTCTCTCATTGCCATGTTGTGGGGAGGCCTTATTTTTCTCTATTTCTCTATCTCCGGGCATTCCTATTTCTCCTATTTTACTTCTATCTGCCAGCATTCCTATTTCTCTCATTTTACTTCTAAACTTCTGTTTCTCTTATCCCCGCGGCTTCCCGGCGCCCGCCCCGAGGCTGCTTCTCGGTGCCTCGCCCCACGGCGGCTTCCCGGCTCTGCACGCTCCGAGGTCTCCGCGCCCTTTGCGCCCGCCCCACGGCCTAGCGCTAGCCCCATGTTCCCTATCTATTCGCTCCCCATGCGCTCTCCCCACTTGTGCCCTGCGTGCTCTCTCTGCACGTGGCGGCCTCCACAAATCACACAGCCTAGCTCACGTTTCCACCACCGGCATTCAATCTAAGTTCCCCGGGCTAACCTGGAGAATTCAACCTAGCTCACGTCTGCACCTTTCGGTTTGGCTTCCCATCTTTTGCTCCCCGGGCTAATCTGACGGATTCCAACCTGGCCCACGTCTCCGCCTCTGGTTCCAGATTTTCGCCCCTTGTTCCCCGGGCTGACTCGATGAATCCCAATCTAGCTTATGTCTCCGCCTCAGCCTGCCCCTGCGGCTTCATCCTCGCTAACATTTTTCTCTACCCAGTATGTTTCCTAACTTCTCTTCCAACAATACTCCCCTCTCATTTCTCCTGGCTTCTCCCCACAGTCCGTATCCGAGTCTAAGTTTCTTCTAGGTTTCACTTTCGCTTTCAACCCTAACGTCCAATCCTAACTTCTTTCCCACAGTCCGTATCCGAGTCTATGCCTAGGCTTGCAATAGCTTCTTCCGGCACCTTTTCTGTCCGGCTTTTCCCTAGGCTCTTTGCTAGTCTCTCTCTCCGGTATTTTCCCGCTTCTTCCCGTTTCTTCCCTCCTAGGTTTCCTATCCAAGTCACGGCACCATTATGTCGCTCCTCCACGAAGAGGGGGAGTGACACATACAAAATAACTTTAACAAAAAACTGTTTAAAAAGACAATAAAGGGCACTATGTAATGATTAACTCAATAGGATGATGTAACTATTATAAATGTATATGCACATAATTATAAGGCACAGATATTATTACAGATATTTAAAAGAAGTTAAGAGGTTGAAAGTAAAGAGAGTCATGCACTCAAATACAATAGTAATGGGGGACTTCAATAACCCACTTTCATCAATGGACTGATCAACCAGACAGAAAATCAGTAAGGAATCAAGAGTTAATCCAGACTATAAACCAAATGGACCAAACAGATATCTACAGAACTTTCCAGCTACAGCCACAGAATACACATTCTTCTCACCAGTGCATGGAACTTTCTCTAGAATTAACCACATGCTAGGCCATAAAGCAAGACTCAACAAATTAAAAAAAATAATAATAATAATACCATGCATCTTCTCAGACCACAATGGAATGAAGCTGGAAGTCAGAAAGTCAGGCATCTGAAGAACATATGCAAACACATGGAGATTGAAAAACATGCTCCTGGATGAACAGTGGGTCAAAGAAGAAATCAAAAAAAGTTTCTGGAAACAAATGAAAACAACAATACAACATGCAAAACATGTATCTTATGGGATACAGCAAAAGCAGTGTTAAGAAGAAAGTTTATAGCAAGTGGTGCCTACATCAAGAAATTGGAAATACCCCAAATAAATGAACTATCAATGCATCTTAAGGATCTAGAAAAACAACAGCAAGTCAAACAAAAAACTAGTAAGAGAAAAGAAATAATTAAATTGAGAAGAAATCAACAAAATTGAAACAAAAAAATACGAAAGATCAGCAAAACGAAGAGCTAGTTTTTTGAGAAAATAAATGAAATTGACACACCATTGGCCCAACTAACAAAAAAAAAAACAGATAGAGAAGACCCAAATCAATAAAATTAAAGATGAAAAAGGAAATGTAATAACAGACACCATAGAAATAAAGATTCATCAGAAATTACTACAAAGAGCTATATGCCAACAAACTGGGAAACCTAGAAAATTGGATAGATTCCTGTATTTATACAACCTACCTAAATTGAGTCATGAAGACATAAGAAACCTAAACAGATCCATAACCAATACAGAAATTGAATAAATAATAATTACCATCCCAACAAAGAAAAGCCAAGAACCAGATGGCTTCATTACTGAATTCTACCAGACATTTAAAGTACTAACTCCAATTCTTCTAAGCTATTCAAAACAATTGAAAGGGAAGTAATCCTCCTAAATTCTATGATGCCAGCATCACTTTAATTCCTAAACCTGAAAAAGTTGCAGCAGAGAAAGAGAAATATAGTCAATTTCCCTGATGAAAGTAGACATAAAAATCCTCAGCAAAATTCTAGTCAATAGAATCCAACAGCACTTCAGAAAGATCATTCACTCAGAATAAATGGTATGTATACCTGGTATGCAGGGATGGTTCATTATTTGCAAATCAATGGGTAATATCAAATAAACAAATAATAAAACAAAACCATATTATTATCTCTATAGAAGCAAAGAAAATATTTGATAAAATACAACACTCTGGGGCCGGCGGTGTGGTACAGTGGGTTAAAGCCCTGCCCCCAGGCACCCTATACAGGTGCTGGTTCTAGTCCCGGCTGCTCCTCTTCTGATAAGCTCTCTGTTATAGCCTGGGAAAGCAGTACAGGATGGCCCAATTCCTCGGGTCCCTGCACCCACGTGGGAAACCTGGAAGAAGCTCCTAGTTCCTAGCTTTGGATCGGAGCAACTCCGGCCATTGTAGCCAACTGGGGAGTGAACCAGTGGATGGAAGACCTCTTTCTCTCTGTCTCTACTTATCTGTGTAACTCTGTCTTTCAAATAAGTAAAATAAATCTTAAAAAACCACACTTTCATGATGAAAACTCTAAGTAAATTGGGTATAGCAGGAACATTCCTCAACACAATCGATGCAATCTATGGCAAACCCATGGCCAGTGTTCTATTTAATGGGGAAAAGTTGGAAGCATTTCCACTGAGATCCTGAACCACACAAGGTTGCCCATTCTAACAACTGCTATTCAATATAGTCCTGGAAGTTTTAGCCAGAGCCATTGGACAAGAAAAAGAAATCAAAGAGATTCTAATTGGGAAGAAGGAATTCAAACTATCCCTATTTGCAGATGACATGATTCTATATTTAGGGAATCCAAAAGACTCCACTAAGAGACTAATGGAACTCATACAAAAGTTTGGCAACATAGCAGGATATATAATCAATATACACAAAAAATCAACAGTCTTTGTATACACAGACAATGTAATGGCTGAAAAATGACTTCTAAGATAAATCCCATTCATAATAGCTACAAAAAAAAACCAAATACCTTGGAATAAATTTAACCAAGGATGTCAAAGATCTCTACAATGAGATTTACAAAACATTAAAAAAAAAAGAAGATACCAAAAAATGGAAAAAATCTTCCATGTTCCTGGATTGGAAGAATCAATATCATCAAAATGTCCATATTTCTGAAAGAAATTTATACATTTAATGTGAAACCATCAAAAAACAAAAGATATTCTTCTCAGATATAGAAAAAATGATGCTGAAAATAATATGGAAACACAGGAGACTCCGAATAGCTAAAGTAATCTTATACAACAAAAACAAAGCCAGAGGCATCACAATACCAGGTTTCAAGGCATATTACAGGGCAATTATAAGCAAAATAGCCTGGTAGTGGTACAAAAACAGATAGAGAACAGTATGAATAGAATAGAATAGAATAGAATAGAAATTCCAGAAATAAATCCAAGCTTCTACAACAAACTTATATTTTACAAAGGAGCTAAAATCAATCCCTAAACCAAGGACAGTCTCTTCAACAAATGGTGCTGGGAAAACTGGATTTCCACATACAGAAGTATGAAGCAAACCCCTACCTTACACCTTACACAAAAATCCACTCAACATGCATTGAAGACCCAAATCTATGATTAGATATCATCAAACTATTAAAGACCTGGGCAACCCCTGCAAAACATTGGCACAGGCAAAGAGTCCTTAGAAAATATCCTAGAGGCACAAGCAAAGTCAAAATTCACAAGTGGGATTACATCAAAATGAGAAGTTTCTGTACCACAAAATAAGCACTCAATAAAATGAAGAGGCAACTGACAGAAGAAATAGTTTTGCAAACTATCCAACTGATAAAGGATTAATAACCAGAATATATAAAGAGATCAAGAAACTGAACAACAACAAAACAAACAACCGAGTGAAGAAATGGGCAAAGGACTTAAACAGACATTTTTCAAAATAGGAAATCCAAATAGCCAACAGACACATAAAAATGCTCAAGATCACTAGCAGGGAAATGCAAATCAAAACCACAATGAGGTTTCACAGAACCCCCATTAGATGACTTTCATACAGAACTCAGCAAACAGTTGCTGGTGAGGATCTCATGAAAAAGGTACCCTAATCCACTGCTGGTGGGAATGTAAATTGGTAAAGTCACTATGGAAGACAGTATGGAGATAACTCAGATTTCTGAATATAGACCTACCAAATAATCCATCCATCCCACTCTAGGGAATTTACCAAGGGAAATGAAATAAGCATATGAAAGAGTTATCTGCACCTCAATGTTTATTGCAGCTCAATTCACAATACCTAAGACATGGCATCAACCCAAATGCCTGTCAACTTAAGACTGAATAAAGAAATTATGGGATATATAACACCATGGAATACTACAAAGTGGTAAAAGAGAAAAAATGAAACCCAGTCATTGGCAACATAATGGATGAATCTGGAAACGTCATAATTAGTGAAATAAGCCAGTCTCAAAGGGACAACTACCTTATGGTCTCCCTGACCTGTGATAACTAATAGAGGAACTAAAAGGCAATCTGTAGAAGTGAAATCAACACTTTGAGAAGCAATGACTTGAACAGCCCTTGTCTTGACAGTTGAAGAACAGTATTTTTTAATACTATTTGTTGAATTCTGTACTTAAAATTGAGTTAAACGTATGTGTATAAAGTCTATTGAAAATAGATTTCAGAGCCGGCACCATGGCTCAATAGGTTAATCCTCCACCTGCGGCACTGGCACACTGGGTTCTATTCCCAGTCGGGGTGCCGGATTCTGTCCCGGTTGCTCCTCTTCCAGTCCAGCTCTCTGCTGTGGCCCGGGAGTGCAGTGGAGGATGGCCCAAGTCCGTGGGCCCTACACCCACTTGGGAGACCAGGAGAAGCTCCTGGCTCCTGGCTTTGGATCAACATGGTGCGCCAGCTGCAGCGCGCCAGCTGCAGTGGCCATTGGGGGGTGAACCAACGGAAAAGGAAGACCTTTCTCTCTGTTCTCTCTCTCTCTTTCTCTCGCTTACTGTCCACTCTGCCTGTCAAAAAAAAAAATGCTTTAAAAAAAGAAAATAGATTTCAGTAAAAAATAAGAGTGTGAATAAGAGAGGGAGGAGGCAGAAGGGTGAGGGTATGGGTGGGAAGACAAGCACAGTGGTAAGAATCAACATGTTCCTAAAGTTGCAATTATGAAGTGTATAAAATTTCTAACTATAAAGTTGTATATAATTCTCCATACATTCCTACAGTCTTACTTTCAAGGGTATAGTTTAAAACTTCCCATGGGACCCAAAATCCCCTTCAGCTGGGTGGTAAAAATACCATCTTAAGTGTTACAGTGATCATATGGATAGGATTAAGTGTCTGGTAATAATAATAGATAGAATTAAAAAGGAGTGAATGCTCCAACATGGGAAGCAGTCCACACAGCAGACTCACAGAATGACAATCACTTCAAGTAGCACTCTGACCTCAGAATCAGCCCTTAAGGCATTCTGGTCTGGCTGAAAAGCCCACGAGAGTTTTTCAGGCATGGAATGCCAAGACACTGTGGCAAAAATGTTCTACATGAAGGACCTCAGTGGGTGAGACCCCAGTGGAAAGAAGTGGTCATCAAAGAAAGAAGAACTTTTCTCTGAAAGGAGAGAACTTCCACTCTGCTTATCGCTTTGTCTAAATACTGGTGGAGTTTGTGGATTTAAAGGCTTCCATAGCCTTGTCAGCTCATGTCAAGAGGCTTGGGTGATCATTGACATCATATGTAAGATTGTCAATTGTTAAATTAACAACAAGAGCCACTCCGCACTATCTTCCCATGCAGGACCTCTGCCCTCAAAGAGTTGTGTTATAATTATGTCTAAGTATTTGCAAAAGATGTGTGATTCTTGGGTGCTTCTTTAAAGTAAATTAAGTTTCTAAAAAAAAAGAAAAAGAAAGAAGTGAATTTAATTTCAAGACACAATGACTGAACAGCCCTCATTTCTACTGCTGAGGAACAGTTTTGTGGTTTTTTGTTTGTTTCTTTGTTTGTTTTTGGTGCAAACTGTTGAAGTCTTTACTGAGTATAGACTTGGTCTTCTGTGTATAAAGTTAATCAAAAATGGATCTTAAAAAAAATGGATCTTAGTGAAGAATGGGACTGGGAATGGGAGAGGGAAGAGGAGGAGGTGTGGGAGTGGGGGTGGGAGGGTGGGTATGGTGGGAAGAATCACTATATAAAGTTGTAGTTATGAAATTTGTATTTCTTGAAGTTTGTATTCCTTAAATAAAAGGTTTCCTTGGAAAAAAATCAAAAAGAAATAAGTATGAATTTAAATGTGCCCTCATCATGATGAAATTGAAGATGTAAATCATGAACTCCACTTCAACCCATCTATATAAATAATCACATTAAAGATGACATAAATACTATAATTAAACAGATTTTCAAATTAGATGAAAGTACAGCTCTACAAGTTTTTTCTGCTTAAAATATATTTTCAATATGAGTATCTAAGTAGCTTAAAATTAAAAGGATAAAAATGATAGACCACACTAAAATAATCAAAATAAAGCTACTATAATCATATAATAAAAGGCAAAGTAGTTAAGAGAACAAAGAACATTATTGCATGATATTTTCATTATGACAGAGGTCAATTCATCAAGAAGACATAATCCCTAAAGCTTATGTATATAATAACAAATCTTCAAAATATATGAAGCAAAACCGAATTGAATTATAAGCAGAAATATACTACTACAGTTACAGTTGAAGATTGCAATTCTACTCTCTTAAATTCATAGAAGAAATGAATTATCTGTAAGTATATGGATGACTTGAATAATATCGCAATGCAAATCAAACAAATGGACACTTTTAGAATAATTTGATCAATAGCAGAATACCTGCATTCTTTTCAAGAGCACGTGGAACAATGAAATAGATCACATTTAAGGTCATAATACAGGACTCACCAGATTTAAAAGGATTCAACTAATAAAAAGTATTTTCTCCATTGTGAAGTTACAACTCATTAATAGAAGTTTCTTCTATGACTTAAAAATCTTTAACTAAAAATATATCTCAAAAATTCCTCCAAATTACAAGGTAAATAACATGTATGAAAGTAGATATCAAAATGGAAAATAGAAAGTATTTGGAAATCTATATAAATGAAGTAAAAAATATCAGAATAAGTGCAAAGCCAATAAAGGTACATATACATATAGACATAAATTTAGACAAGAAACCATATTAGAAAAAAGGACACATATTCATGACCATGTGTTCCAGCTTAAGTAAAAAAAAAGTTAAACCCTATAGAAGTAGTGGAAAAGAAAGCATAAATCTACATGATAACATAATAGAAAAAAAGGAAAAAAAAAGCTACTGTACCCCAAAGTTAGCATTTAGAGAAAAAAATATAGTGAATTTGATAAAACTTTAGTCAGGCTGGCCAGGGATAAAAGAAGTTAAGACTCAAATTAATTACATCAGGATTAAGAGATATAATAAATATAACTCACACCATATACTACACATATCTGAGACTTGCAAGGGAATATAATACTTTTGTACTAATATTCATACATTCAACTCTAATGTGATGACAGCAGCAAACTATTTCAATGACAAAAAAAATAACTGATAACATAAAAAACCCTGTTTCTTATTAGAGAATGGAAACTTCCAAATATGTGTTTAGCACAAAGTTTAGGACATTGTTTGGGATGCTGCATTCCACATGATGCCCCCTATCTGTTCATGTCTCGTGTCTGTTTGCCACTCTGACTCTCTTACAATATACATCCTTGGAGGCAGATGGTAATGATTCAAGTGGTTGGGTTGTGCCACACACATGGAAGACCCAGATTAAGTTCCCAGCTCTTGGCTTCCACCAAACTCGGTCCTGTCTGTGTGTAGGCATTTGAGGAATGAACCAGTGGATAGAAATCTATGTCTGTATCCCTCTTTGCCTTTCAAATAAATAAAAATTTTAAGAGACTTTTTTAATTTAAAATATACTCACAAGGAAAATTACATGCCCAAATGTCTTTTCTGGTGAATTCTACCACACATAAATGGCAGAGTATGAAAACTTTTTTAACACATCTATTGAAGTTAAAATTACCGTAACACCAAAAGTAGATATTTCCAAGAAAATTACAGACTAATACTCTCCAACAGAGGCAAAATTTCCTTTAAAAAATTTAACATATATCTCAAAATACACATCATACTGGAACCGGAAGCCTGGAGCATCCTGTTAAGTGGCCACTTGCTGGGCTGGCATCCCATAGCAGAATGGCCATTTGAGTCCTAGTTATTCCCCTTTCTCATCCACTTCCCTGCAAATTCACCTAGAAGGCTCAAGTACTTGAGTTCCCACCACCCACAAGGGAGACCTGACTTTGGCCTGGCCCAGCACTGACTGTCGTAGTCATTTGGAGAGTGAAACAGTGAATGAAAGATTTCTCTATGTATGTCTCTCTCTCAACTGTTTCTATATGTATAACTCTCCCTTACAGATAAATAAATCTTGAAAAGTTTATACATCATACTGAGAAAAATGTTTGATTTTACATTTGAAAAGAAATCAAAATTTTCACCATACTAACACATGAAAGAAAAAAATGGTAACTTCAAACTCAGAAATATTTCATAAAATCCAATATCTATTCCTGAATCAAACTTTCAGCAAAGTAGGAATAAAAGGAGACTTTCTGAACATAAGAGATATCTACAGTACATCTGTAACTGTCACCATAATTAATGGTGAAAGACCATGTACTTTCATCCTAAAATCAGGAAAAAGACAAAAATATCTTCTCTCAATGATTCTCTTTAACATTGAACTGGATATTTTAGCCAGTGCAAAAAAAATCACTAAAAAAGAGCAAAAGATGTGAGAGTATTTCAAGAAGTTCATAGAAAAGTGGAATTAAAAGATATTTTGCTGCAAAAAACTTTGAAATCCATGCTACTTTTCCCATAATAAGCATTTTCCATTCTCATTTTGAAGATGTTTTATGTACATATTTCACAATTTGTACTTTTTGTCTATTTAATCTATTATTTTCATAAATTTAATGTCTTCATTTATTTGCTATTTAAAAATACTTGTACGGTGGATGTCTTTGCATATATTTTATTAACAACTATAATTTTTTAAGTTTTAAATGTGGAATTTAAGTAGCTGATTCATTGGTTGTGAATATTTATAATTTTACTAGATTTTGCCAACTTTTCCTGTATTCACAATTTTATTCCTATCAATAATATATGGCACAACATTCGCCTCTTTGCCACTATGAACATTAAGAGATTTTTAAAATTTTTGCCAATAATTCATGTTTTATTGCTTCTGAATTTCTAGATGTTTGGCTACTGTGAGGATCATTCTATATAAATTGGTCAGTTTCAGTTTTCTCTCAATGAATTTCCTATTCAGATCCTTGGCTCACTTTATTGAAGGTTCTTTTCTTATTTATTCACAGTAATTATATCATGCACAAATTGTTCATAATATCCACTATGAATATTTGCTCCCAGAAATAATTCCTATTGTGATAGCTTATTAAGATTGTACATGGCTTCTTCTTATACAACCCACCTGAGGACAGAGGAAGATGCTCCCTCCCTGAGCATTCCCTACTGCTCAGCTAGAAAAGATGTGCCTCGGGGCTGGCGCTTTGGTGCAGTAGGTTAATCCTCCACCTGTGGTGCTGGCATCCCACATGGGCACAATTTCTAGTCCTGGCTGCCACTCTTCCAATCCATCTCTCTGCTAAGGCCTGGGAAAGCCATATTAGATGGCCTACGAGCTTGAACCCCTGCACCCATGTGAGAGAACAGGAAGTTCTTGGCTCCTGGCTTAAGATATGCCCGTTTCCTGCCTTTGCTGCCATTTGGGGAGTGAACCTTTCTCTCTGTCTCTCCCTCTCACTGTCTGTAACTCCACCTCTCAAATAAATAAATAAAATTTTTTAAAAAAAGAAAAGATGTGCCTCATCAGGGTTCTTCAGTCCCCAGTCTTCCATGCGTGGTATAACCTTCAACTCAGAACAATGTTAGGCCTCTTTGTCCTCAGTACTGCTACCACTGCTACAGGAAGCCCCATCTACGTGCCCCTCACTGGCAGAGATGAAGGGAACACATCATTACCAAGCAACCTGATTGGTCCCCCTTCAAGGACTAAAATAATCTCCCTGTTCAGTGCTCCCCCATGCCTCCAGCTCGTTAGTCACCTCCAGATATGTATCTCCTTTGATAAGGCCACCTTTTCTTGTTGAATTTCTTTCTTGCAAGCTTTCAAAACTTATGTTGGTACCATTTTATTCTTTAGTTTAATTTCATCTACTTTCACTCTTAACAATTCCTCTAGGATTACGTGGCATTTTCTCTTTTTGATCACAGCTCTATGTATATTTATGTTACAATGTTATACATTTTATCTGTATAGCTGAGACAAGAGAAAAAAATGAAAAACATATAGTCATTAGTTCTGGTTCTGCCAATTCCAGGACATCC
Source organism: Oryctolagus cuniculus (assembly GCF_051225735.1). Taxonomy (NCBI): domain Eukaryota; kingdom Metazoa; phylum Chordata; class Mammalia; order Lagomorpha; family Leporidae; genus Oryctolagus; species Oryctolagus cuniculus. The sequence continues at coordinate 59,965,377 of NC_142868.1, read as the reverse complement.
TGGCAGGCAGGAGAGGCCTAGATAGTGTTAATACTACTTTCTGTGTTCAAAACTCTGGAAGGGTTCACATATATCCTTTATTTATTCTCTAAAAAAATTAACCTCTTCCATGAAAGAACCAAACAAAATTCTTCAAACCTATTTCCCTATATCATATTCAACTTTTAGATGAGCAAAAGTGCAAGTCACAAACTAGAAAACAGATGAAACTGGTGCCAGTTTCATTATATTTAGAAACAATACTCACAGTAGAGTCTTAAATTAGCATTATAATTAGTCAGGTACAAAATCTGGGAGAAAACACACTTTCTGTTAAAGCAGGGTAACTTTCAATGTTCCTACATCTTCCTATGTATTCCTCCCCTCCTCTGCTAATTGGGTTAGAGCACTCCCATTCTACAGTAGGTTTCTAGACTTAGGTAGAAGTCAGAGGCTACTGTAAACAAGGGACAAGTGAAAAGAAGTAACAAAATTTCTCAGAATAAATGACAGAATCTGTAATACTAAGAGACTTCCCCTAGAAAGTGCTGCCACCCACTCACCCAATATATAAATCAGAATTGTTAAAGTATTTTGTGATGGGGAGAGAAAATTGGTGGCAGGGATCTTGAGTGTTTTGATAATGTTTGGTTTATGAAATCATTGTGACAGCTATTTTCAGTGTAGCAGGCTAAGCTGAGTAGTTATCTGTCTTTCTCAGAAGGAATAATGCCATCTTGACAACTAAAGTTTCCAAGGCTCAGACAAATAGTTTTTACTTTAATTGGAAGGCAGCAATGGCCATAGAAAAGAATGGATCCAAGAGTTTCCTAGATTCCTGTGAGAAATGCAGGTGGGTTGGCAAAGCAGTCTGAATATTACAACAACCTGGGGGAAAGGAGCTTTGACATAGTAAAGCCACACCCAAACCAATTAAGCCAGTTTTGCTGGCAGGGATCTGGGGTCCAGAGGTTTTAAAATTTCCTAAGGCTATTCCCCTCACCAACTATTCTAGTTGGAGATGTTGAGTTAATATTTAAATCCTTGTAATCCAGCCCATCAAAAAAATAGACTTTTCTATATAAACTTTATCATCTTTAACAAGATACTGACTTCTCATTTCATCTAGTATTAGTCAACTTTTCATTATTATAACCAAATACATAAATCAACTAACTTTTTAAAAATAAAAAGATATATTTAGCTCACAGTTTGGGGAGTTCAAGTCAAAGATGGGGCTGCTTTTGATTCAGCCTGCGATGAGGGTGGTGGATGGCATGGCGGAGCTTGTACAGAGGAAGGATCCCATGGCAAAGCAGGTAGCAGAGGGAAGAGCTGGGCTGCTTTATAACCAAGCCCCTCATGAGATCTACCTTCTAAGGCACAGCCTCAGTGATGTAAGGACCGCCCACCAGGTGGACTTCACAATTATAATTGTATTCAATTTCCACCCTCTTAAAACCATTCACTTATGGCATTTAAAGACCTACAGGGGTTCAGAAGCCAAAACATGTTCATACCATAACACCTCCCAGTGCTATGTAACTCAACTATATCTTCTTTGGGGGAAAATTACAAAATTCAGAGTGCCTGAAACAAAAACATACTTTTGAGAATCTCTATCTACAGTCACTCAAACACAAAGAAATGTTGAAATGACTGTATCTTCTATCCTTCCTCATATTAAAGTTACATAAGAATATTGAGGGGCCGGAGCTGTGGTATAGCTGGTAAAGCCACTGCCTATAGTGCCAGCATCCCATATGGACGCCAGTTCTAGTCCCGGCTGCTCCACTTCTGATCCAGCTCTCTGCTATAGCCTGGGAAAGCAACATAAGATGGCCCAAGTCCCTGAGCTCCTGCACCTACCTACATGGAAGACCCAGAGGAGCTACTGGCTCCTGGCTTCAGATTGGTGCAGCTCCAGCTGTTGCGGCCAATTGGGCAGTGAACCAGTGGATGGCAGATCTCTCTCTCTCTCTCTCTGCCTCTCCTCTCTGTGTGTAACTCTGGCTTTCAAATAAGTAAATAAATCTTTAAAAAAAACTTATAAAAAAAGAATATTGAACTAGACTTTCTTCAAATATAGCATTTCTCTCTGTGAACCATTTCTTTGTAGTTATAACCATTATGATAGCTTTATTTTTATTTTAATTGTGTGTTTCATTATAACTAAGTGATTCAAGCTGCAGCACTCTCAAAATTGTTAGTCTGAAGAAAATACTCAGACTCTCAAATATGTTGCAAAGCAACAACAACAAAAAAATACAAACTACCATCCATTGAACAGACCTTCTTAAATGGTAATTGTTACTATAAATTTGCACTTCCAAGAATGATCCAGAATCATTTTGATGATATTGATTCTTCCACCATGAGCATGGAAGAACACACCACATGGGATTTGATTTTTCTGCCTGTTCTTTTCTGCTCATTTTACATATCAAATTCTGAAGCTGTAAATACAGTTGTCTCTAGGTCCAGCATTGTATCAAACCAGGTTAAGCTATCACCTTTGACACTATCATCCCATATTGGAGTACCAGTTCCAGTTCAAGCTGCTCTTCTTCTAATCTAGCTCCCTGCAAATGTACCTGAGAAAGCAGCAAATAATGGCCCAAGTACTTGGGTCCCTGCCACCCATGTGGAAGACCTGGATGGAGTTCCTGGTTCCTAGTTTCCACCTGGCACAGGTCCAGATTTTGTAGCCATTTAGGGAGTGAACCAGTGGATAGAAGATATCTCTCTCTCATCCCCACATCCTCTATCACTCTGTATGCTTGCCCCAAATGGTAGAGTGACAACTGAGCACCAAAAAAATAATAATAAAATAAATAAACCTGCTGAAGTGAAATGGACACTATGAGAAACAGTGACTTGATCAGCCCTTGCCCTGACTGTTGATGAACAACTTAATACTTTATCCCTCTTAGTATTTTTTTTCTTCTATTTAATACTATGGGTTGAACTCTGTAATTAATACACAATTATTCTTAAGTGTTGAAGCTTAACTGAAAAGTGATCACTGTTAAATATAAAAGTGGGGATAAGAGAGGGAAGAGATGAACAATTTGGGACATGCTCAATTGGACTTGCCCTAAATGGTAGAGTTAGAAACATACCAGGGGATTCCAATTCAATCCTATCAAGGTGGCATGTACCAATGCCATCTCACTAGTCCAAGTGATCAATTTCTGTTCACAATTTATCATACTGATAGGACTAAGAGTCAAAGGGATCACATAAACAAGACTAGTGTCCAAAAATACTTACTGATAGAATAAAAAAGGGAGAGAATGAGCCAACATGGGAAGCAGGATACACAGCAGACTCATAGAATGGCAGATGTCCTAAACAGCACTCTGGCCTCAGAATCAGCCCTTAAGGCATTCGGATCCGGCTGAAAAGCCCATGAGAGTATTTCAGGCATGGAAAGACAAGACACTCTGTCAAAGGCCTCCATAGCCTTGGCAACTCATGACAAGAGCCTAGGGTGATTACTGAGGCCATAAACAAGAGTGTCAATTTGTTAAGTCAACAACAGGAGTCACTGTGCACTTACTCCTCATGTAGGATCTCTGTCCTTAATGTGCTGTACATTGTGATTTAATGATATAACTACTACTCAACAGTATTTTACACTTTATGTTCTGTGTGGGAGCAAACTGTTGAAATCTTTACTTAATATATGCTAAATTGATCTTCTGTGTATAAAGATAATTGAAAATGACTCTTGATGTGAATGGAATGGAGAGGGAGCAGGAGAGGGGAGGGTTGTGGGTGGGAGGGAATTTATGGGAAGGGAAAGCCATTGTAATCCATAAGCTGTACTTTGGAAATTTATATTCATTAAATAAAAGTTATAAAAACATTACTTGAGCACCTACTATATGCCAGGCGTTACATAGGCATATTACTTGGTTGTGTTATTTTAATTCTTGTGACATCCTATGTGTTAACTAATCTCATTTATATAAAAAATAAAGTTAAGGAATTTTACACAGTTTTCCCATGTCCCCACAGATATAGTTAGTGATAGAAATGTAATTCAAATTATACACTAACTGGCTTTGAATGTGTCACTCCCCCTCTTCATGGAGGAACGACACTAAACCCTGCCTAGGCTTCCTATCCGAGTCACGGCACCATTATGTCGCTCCCCCTCTTCGTGGAGGAACGACACAGGACCCTGCATTGTTCTTTGGTCTGCTCGGCCCTCCCCAGGTTTGCTGCTGGTTCTTCCCGGGTTGGCTACCATCCCTTCCACCTCCGTGGAAGGGCGGTTCCCCCTGCCACTTTCCCCACTTCCGCGGGGGAGCAGCACACCGCCAGCCGGCTCTCTCAGGGGCTGCTCAGGTGTTCCTTCAGATAGATGTTCCTGGTGCATGTTGTCTCTCTCCTCCTTTATAGTCCTCTTCCACCAATCTCAACTCTGCTACCCACACGCCGAGTACGCTGCTCTCCTCCAATCAGGAGCAGGTCCTGCTGTTTATTGGTTGAACTGGAGGCAGCTGTGTAGAAGTTTCCTTCTCTCCCAGCGCCATATTGTGGGAGAGCAGATGCATAGAATCAGTCTTAATTCGAGTAACAGTCTAGTCCAAGTTGCTCCCCACAGAATGTCATGTTTTAAAGATCTAGGCCATCATTAATTACTTCAATTGCCTTAGATAAATATTTAATCTATTTATTCAAATAGTTAATCATCTGTAAAATCAATATATTTGAATATCTGATTTCTGACTGTCCTTTCTTTTTAAAAAGAGTTATTTATTTGAAAGACAGAGTAACACAAAGTTATGAGACGGGTGAAAGATCTTCTACCTATTGGTTTACTCCTTAAGTGGTTCAATGGCTGAGACTGAGCTGAGCCAAAGCCAGTGGCCAGGAACTGCATACAGTCCCTCCACACAAATGGCAGGGGCCCCAGTACTTGGGCCATCTTCCACTGCTTTCCTAGAGGCGTTAATCTGGAGGTGGACTGGAAGCGAGGAGCAGAACTTGAATTGGCACTCTCGGAAGCCAGGGTCATAAGCTGTAGCTCAACCTGCTACACCCCAATGTTGGCACCTCTAAATGTCTTTTCAATTTTAACATTTTGCAATATATTTTGTGCTCAATGTGTTGAAGTTTTCCATTTAAAAATTCTTTATTGATCCCATCTACACTTGAATTTGAAATGATAGTATAACTAACTACTTGATCTGATGTACTAAGTTGCCAAAATGAAGAACACTACACTTTAATTTTATAGGTGAACTTATTAAAAAGAACTTAAACAATCAATTTGGAGTCATACAAGAAAGGAGTAGTAAAAGTCTCGATGGTAATACTGAACAGCTGCTAAGATTACAGAAGTGGTGAAACCTTTCTGATTTGTAAGTTTTCTTACAAAATATGAATGAATTAAGAAAAATTAATTAAGTAAAAAACTGAAAATTGGTTCTATTATACAATTTAATAGACCAGCTGTTTGATATTGCCTGTATGCCAGGCACTGCATTAGATATTTTTTAATTTATTTTTTATATTTGAAGGGTAGAGAGGTAAGGGCAGAGAAAGATCTTTTGTCCTCTGATTCACTAACTAAATGCCTATAGTAGCTGAGGTTGGGTCAGGTCAAAGCCAAGAACTTGGAACTCAATCCAAGTCTCCTGTGTGGGTGGCAGAGACCCAAGTACTTGAGCCATCACCTGCTTTCTCTCAAGGTATGCATCAACAGGAGAATGAAATCAAGAGCAGAGCCAGAATGAGAACACAGAACTCCAATTTGAGATGCAGATATGCCAAATAGTGTCTTTACTGCTGCACTGAAAGCCCAACCCTGTGTTACGTGTTTGCTGTATGCTGCCTAATTTAATAATGAGATTAATTTCTCTCATTTCCCAATGAATAATGGAAACAAATTTAAAATTTAAATACTTAGGCCAACATCACAAAGCTATTATATGGCAAGGCTAGGGTTTTCTTCCAAGCTTGTATGGTATGAAAATGAACAGTGAACTTAGCTGTGTATTATAATTTAACACCTGACAGTTTTGGAAAATATGATAAACAGTATAAGGATCACTAAAATCACAACTCACAAAGTCTGTGTTCTTAGTGTTTGCTTTTAAGGAGATCTGACAAGCACAAAACTTCCCCAAATAGCACCTGTTTTTGATGTGGGAAGCCTGGGAATTAGGCATACAGCTGTCATGAGAGAAGCCAGCTTCCTACAAGCCCAGTCAACTCTGCCAAGAGCTGGGCCACTGAAAATAGAACTGGCCTGGTGTTGAAAGACTTCCTGGTCAGAGCTGCAAATTCTGTTGGCCCTTAGTAAGCTGAAAAAGCCCTTCAGTCTGCCTCGTTTCCAAAGTAACTATCACTATTGAGGGGATGGTGTAGGGTCAGTATCATTGCAAGCAGGACTGTAAATTTTCTTTTAGAGATGCTGCCTACTAACCTCCTATTTAGGCCAGCCAAGTAATGGGAGTCAACAGGGTATCTTCCCTAAGCAAGTTCACACCTCCTTGTAATGTGTCTTCTAGTACCCCATATGAAGATATAGATAGGTCTGGCCTCACATATACCTGATCAGGCCTTAACACTCACCTGAGTATTATCAAACTCCTCGTGTTAGTTTCTATTTGCCTTTGAAAGCCTTTAACAAACAGGGTATAAAGCAACACCTAATCTGGACAGTGTGGCCACAAGGAGTTATAGGCGGTGTTGCACTTATTTGGGAAGGCCCTCTTGGAAAAATTTAATCAATCTATCTCTTGAGAGACTACAATTTTGCACATCTAACACACCCTTAACTTCCTAACAGAATGAGGCTAGTGGGTGTCCAAGAAACACATACACACACACAAACACTCACACACACACAACTGGTCTCTCAGGAAGTAAACTATTTAGAGCTCATTCTCATGCCCCAGGAACAGACTGGCCCTAGGGGAACAGTAGGATCCCTGTTCTGGGCTTGCTAAACCCAGCACTTCAAAGCAGGCAGGCAAACATCCTAATTTCTGCCCAAGGAGGTGTTTATGTCATGCATCAAAAATGATTTTGGGTCAAACTATACAGGTACAAAACCATGTACACACTTTCTTGGACAGGGCCAGATAATTCCAGGACCAGATTGAACAAAACTGAGAATTTTGGCCTAGTGTCTGGTCGTGGAAATTCTGGATATTGACCTTCATTACTGTTTATCTTTATGCTATGTGTCTTTAATTTCCCTGTTCATTTTGTTTCTAACAATAAAAGACACTCAATTCTAGATGGTTGTAAGGCAGGATTCCAGCCTATCCCACCAGATGATGTGAACAGTCCTGGATCTTACAAGACAATCTTTTCTAAGGCTACCCTCAAACACCATATAACAGATATCAGGAGAAGAATACCCTAAAACACCTCTATGCCCATATGTCAGCTTGAAAAAGACACAGAAATTGAGATCTTCATCCATGTCCCCCTCCCCATAAGATTATGAGTTATTTCTCTTGAAGGGGGAATGTTAATGAGACAGCTAGGTAGATATTAGCCTATGTGTGTAAGAGAGGCCTAAGAAAATGAGAAGTTTAAAAAAATAAATTTAAGTGTAATGGACAAGGAAACAAGTCCTGAACAACCTTTTGTCTCCCTTAGCACAAGGAGTCCTTGCCTGTCCTTCATCAAAAGGAATTCACTAAATTGAAAGAGTGATGCAGCTGACACTACTAGACTGAAGGAGTTTTTGCTTCTCTCAATAGATAAGAACCTTGATAACTAGTGTTGTCCAGAGGGGTTTGTTTAGGAGAATTACAAAACCCAAAAATCCCCCTCCAAGACTTTACCAGAATAGGGAGGAGGGGAGAAGAAATGGGGACCCACGTTCATGTCCATAAAACCCCAGTATGAATGCATACTGGGCTGTCATTCCTTTACTGGGATATGTGCATAGTTGATCAGGTGTAGGGATTTCTGTCTCTACTTTTTCCAATGAATTATGCTAAATTCACACATACATAAAAAAAATCCTGTCCTTGTTTAACTGATGCTTAGAATGCAGGTTAATGTTGGCTATAAAAGGAAAAGTAGGGGCCGGTGCTGTGGTATAGCGGGTAAAGCCCCATATGGGCGCCGGTTCAAGTTCTGCCTGCTCCACTTCCAATCCAGCTCTCTGCTATGGCCTGGGATAGCAGTAGAAGATGGCCCAGGTCCTTGGGCCCCTGCTCCCATATGGGAGACCTGGAAGAAGCTCCTGGCTCCTGGCTTCTGATTGGCACAGGTCTGGCCATTGCAGCCATCTGGGGAGTGAACCAGCAGATGGAAGACCTCTCTCTCTCTCTCTCCCTGCCTCTGTCTCTGTCTCTCTGTAACTCTGCCTTTCAAATAAATAAATAAATAAATGAAGAGGAGAGGAGAGAGGAGAGAGGGGAGAGGGGAGAGGAGAGAGGAGAGAGGAGAGAGGAGAGAGGAGAGAGGAGAGAGGAGAGAGGAGAGAGGAGAGAGGAGAGAGGAGAGAGGAGAGAGGAGAGGAGAACCTTTGGCACAGTGGTTAGGATGCTGCTTGGGTTGTCTCCCTACCATATGAAAGTGTGTGAGTTGGAGTCCTGGGTCTCTATACTATTCAAGCTTCCTGCTAATGTGCACTTTGGGAAGCAGATAACGGCTCAAGTACTTGAGTAGCTATCATCCGCAAAGCAGACCTGGATTGTGTTCCAGGTTCCCTGCTTTGAGCTTTCCCAGCCCTGGCTGTTGGGGGCATTTGGAGAACGAAACAGTGAACAGATGACTTCTCTCCAACTCTGTTTTGCCACCTTTCAAATATAAATTAAATACACTTTTACAAATAAATAAATAAAAGTAAAGCTATCAGTCCAAGTCCCAATGAAATTTTAAAAATTGTCTTTTCTAGAAGAAGAATTTAGGATAACAATTATCAAGATAAACATTTCACTATAAGGAACATTTCCTAACAGAAGCTTCCTGAAAACTGCATAATTTTGCCTCCTATCACTGATGGCTTTGACCTTTTAGTTTTCAATAAATTTCTCTTCCCCCATGAAACTCACTTTTACCCCCACACACCAATCTGATAGGTTTTTTGTTGTTTATCTATGTTCAATGTCTTTCCTTGAAGTATAAATTACCCAAAAGCACACATTTAAGAGCACATTTTAATGTCTTGATAAATTTATACACTGATATATCTACAACCAAAATAAAACATAGAATATTTCTATCACCTCAAATATTCCTTCATTCGCCTTCTCAGTCAATTCCATCAATCTCCGGTCCTAGGCAACCACTGATCTGTTTTCTGTCACAGAAAAGTAGTCACATTTTGAATTTAATATGGATCCAATCACATAGCATATATTTTTTTATATCTGGCTTCTTTCATAAACATGAAATATTATAGATACATGTTATTACATGCATTAATAGTTAATTCATGTTTATTATTGAGTAGTATTTCATCTTTAGGTATATTTTGAAGAACTCAGAGTACATTAATTAGAATGATATATTTGATCTCATAGGATTGACTCAGTGAAAAATTTTCTGGAAAATTATAATATTTAACCCACAGAAATAGCAACTTAACTAGTACATCTAAAATAAAGCATTTGATAATCTATTTCATTTTTAAAAAAGGGTAAGTGCTTATAGCTAGCAAGTTATATAATCTATATACTATTATGGTGCTTGTCAAGCAAAGATTAATTTTAATAATTGCTTAGCATTAGTTTCCCTTGGAGATTTAATTTTGTACTTTTAAAATATAAAATGATTTACCCTATGATATTTGCAGTGCTATTAGAGTTCCCTATAAATATAATTTAAGGATTATAATACATATAACGCTTATGCAAAAGATTGACTATAGAAGTGCATATTTTTGCTTTTACTATAAATTACAATTTACTGATATTCAGTATGCTTCATATCATCCCAAGCTCTTTGCTGTATACAGAATTTAAATCTTGAAAACCCTACATTCAAGGTTCTCTTGTCAGTAAAGTTATGGATGGATTCTGCCAAGATTTTCTCATATGGGCTTGGAAAGGTAAAAGAGATTATTATTAAGTGGCAACTGCATGTAGATGCACAGGTATCATCAACTTGCTGACTTGGAGAGAAGCCTATAGATTCTGGATGCCCTATTGAGAACAATCTCCTACAGTGCAATCACAGATAAGACCATTGGAAACAGCTTTCCTATAATCCTTAAGTTTCCATGCTTTTTATACTTTCCAATTCCCCAATGGTTCTCTTAGCCTCTAATTTCCTTTGTCAAAAATCTGACTGAGGGGCAGGCATTTGTCCCAGCAGCCAAGGCCCCATTGGAGATCCCCTTATCCCATATTTAAGTGCCTCTGTTTATGTTGGCTCTGTTCCCAATCCAGTTTGCAGCTCATGAACCCCTTGGGAAGAAATAGGTGATGGTACAAGTGCTCGGGACCCTGCTTTACCCATGTGAGAGATCTGGATTGATCTCTCACAGAGTCCTATCTTTGGCCTGGCCCAGTCCCAACCATTGCAAGCATTTATGGGGTGAACCAGTGAATAAAAATCTCTCTCAAATAAATGAATAAAGAAAATATTTTTTTACATTGTTATTTAATGAATATAAATTTCCAAAGTACAGCTTATGGATTACAATGGCTTCCCCCCCATAACGTCCCTCCCACCCGCAACTCTTCCCTTTCCCACTCCCTCTCCCCTTCCATTCACATCAAGATTCATTTTCGATTCTCTTTGTATACAGAAGATCAGTTTAGCATACATTAAGTAAAGATTTCAACAGTTTGCTCCCACACAGAAACATAAAGTGAAAAATACTGTTGGAGTACTAGTTATAGCATTAAATCTCAATGTACAGCACACTAAGGACAAAGATCCTACATGAGGAGTAAGTGCACAGTGACTCCTATTGTTGACTTAACAAATTGACACTCTTGTTTATGGCATCAGTAATCACCCTAGGCTCTTGTCATGAGCTGCCAAGGCTATGGAAGCCCCCTGAGTTCACTGACTCTGATAATTTTTAGACAAGGCCATGGTCAAAGTGGAAGTTCTCTCCTCCCTTCAGAGAAAGGTACCTCCCTCTTTGATGACCCGTTCTTTCCACTGGGATCTCACTCATGGAGATCTTTCATTTAGGTGTTTGTTTGTTTTTTTTTTTTTTTTTTTTTTTTTTTTTTTTTTTTTTTTTTTCCCCAGAGTGTCTTGGCTTTCCATGCCTGAAATACTCTTATGGGCTTTTCAGCCGGATCCGCATGCCTTAAGGGCTGATTCTGAGGCCAGAGTGCTGTTTAGGACATCTGCCATTCTATGGGTCTGCTGTGTATCTCACTTCCCATGTTGGCTCATTCTCTCCCTTTTTTATTCTATCAGTAAGTATTTGCAGATACTAGTCTTGTTTATGTGATCCCTTTATTCTTAGTCCTATCATTATGATCAATTGTGAACAGAAATTGATCACTTGGACTAGTGAGATGGCATTGGGACTAGTGAGATGGCACTTGGACTAGTGAGATGGGATTGAATTGGAATTCCCTGTTATGTTTCTAACTCTACCGTTTGAGGTAAGTCAGCTTGAGCATGTCCCAAATTGCACATTGTGGGGAGCAATCCGGACTGGACTGAGTTACTGGAATTAAGACTTATTCTATGCATCTGCTCTCCCACAATATGGCGCTGGGAGAGAAGTAAACAGCTTCCGCACAGCTGCCTCCAGTTCAACTAATAAACTGTAGGACTTGCTCCTGATTGGAGGAGAGCAGCGTACTCGGCGTGTGGGCAGCCGAGTTAGGATTGGCGGAGGAGGACTATAAAGGAGGAGAGAGACGGCATGCACCGGGAACATCTAAGGGGAACATCTAGCTGAAGGAACACCTGTGCAGCCCCCGAGAAGAGCCGGCCGGCGGTGTGCCGCTCCCCTGCGGAAGTGGGGAATGTGGCCAGGGGGAACTGCCCTTCCACGGAGGTGGAAGGGATAGTAGCCAACCCGGGAAGAACCAGCAGCAAACCCGGGGAGGGCCGAGCAGACGAAAGAACAGCGCAGGGTCCTGTGTTGCTCCTCCACGAAGACGGGGAGCGACAGCACATCTCTTCCCTCTCTTATTCCCACTCTTATATTTAACAGTGATCACTTTTCAGTTAAGTTTCAGCACTTAAGAAGAATTGTGTATTGATTACAGTATTCAACCAAAAGTATTAAGTAGAACAAACAAAAAAATACTAAGAGGGATAACATATCAAGTTGCTCATCAACAGTCAGGGTGAAAATTCAAATCTTTACTGCTAGTACAAAGCAGCAAAAAGTAACAACCAACCTAAAATTGAGGTACAAAAGCTTAACTTTCCTTAAACTCATCAGAGACATGGAGAATATAGGCACAAGGAAAGTAGATACAAAAAAGTGACAATTCCCTAGAAGAGACAGCAAAATGTGCTGTTTTCCTTTTGGCAAAATGAGAAGAAGAGGTGGCTGCCTTAGAAGCAGATAGCAAGAAAGTAGTTAAAAGTTAGATTGACTATGGTTAGTGTGTCAATTTAGAACATAACTGAGAAGTCCTACACAAATAATGAAAGGTTTTCAAATCACTGAAAGCTCTTCCTTTCAGTTGGGCATTGTTTCCTGTCTTAAAAGACTGGGTACAAGGAAGGGGGCCAGAAGGAGTCACCTTGGTGATGAGGAGAGAAGGATACAACCAGCTGCCACCAAGTAGCAGAACAAAACACTTCCCAGAAAGAGTGTCTCATACCAGACAAAAAGTTTGAGCCACAGTGGGAGGGAAAGCAAAGTCTCTCAAACCCAGAAACACTGGGTGCACAACACCCATCATTGAGCAATGGACAGAAAATTGTTCTTTCTACTCCTGTGAATGAGACAGAGCCACTGCTACTGTTGGAAAGGTAAAAGCAAAAACCAACTTTCCTTGGAGCAGAAGTCAATAGAACAAAAATAAAAACAAATAAAACCAGGTAGGCTGCACATCTTCCAACAGTACAAAGAACAGGTTTGTGAAAATTCAAGAAGGGGTAGAAATCCATCTCTAAACTCCTGCAGCAGACAGAAGGCAGAATTGGACAGAGAGCGAAGAGGCAGGAGTGATAAGGTTTCACCCTCACACCTAGGTTAAAAAGCCTGCCTAATTCATAAGCTGAACTAGGAACTTTCTTCCCCACACCATGAGCCTAATACTAAGTGATAACTAGTAGCAATCTCTACTGAGTAAGAGACAAGAACATGGAGAGAAATTATCTCTGTGATGCCAATATACGAGAATTGCTGAAAGCTGAGGGCTGAAAAGGAAAACAGAAAAATTCTCGTACTCTTGAGCCAATAAAAACAAGGTAACAACAGCCCAATACTGAAAGAGCAATGGAGCATAAAGAGTTCTATACCACAACAAAAGTCAAATCCAGAACTCATCTACTGACCAGATTGATGCAACTCATTTTACTGCCAATCTGACATAAGTAGACACACCCACATTGTCCAGGCATATGTACTAATTACCTCATTTTCTACTATTTTCTCTACATATCCAGCATTCCATAAAAATTATGAACCATAGAACAGAATTGGGTAAGGGAGTATTAGAGGTGTTGACTAGAAAGGAAATAATTGGTAGAAGCAGTTGTTGAAATGACTCAAATGTATAAAAATAGCTATGAATAATATGTTAAAGGATCTAATGGAAAGATACAAAGATCCACACATGAACAGATGTGAAATTTCAGCAGAAAAATGAAAACAAAAAAAAAAAGTGTTAGATGTAAAAATAACAACATAAGTTATGAAGAATTCCTACAACATTTTCAAAATAGCTTTCAAATTTTTGAAATTTACTGAAGAAAAATAAAATAATAAGCTTAAATGTATATTAAAATAAATTATCTTAAATGAAACAAAGAGAAAAAAGTAGTTTCAAAACAGACACAGAGTCCAAGTCAATTATAAATGGATCAACATATATGTAATTAGAAAAGAGAGGACCAGGAATTGATGTTTGAAAAGATAAAGATGCAGAATTCAATGACAGAAAACTTACACCAAGAGTACAGAGATTCCAAGCAGGAATTAAAACACAAAATCCCTGACAGGCATTCGGAACAGTGATTAAGATGTCACTTGGGATGCCCGCATCCTGTCAAAGTGCACAGTTTTGCGTCTCAGCTCTGCACTTGATTCCAGCTACCTACTGATGTACACCCTGGGAAGCAGCAGGTGACTTAGGTCCCTGCCACACACATGGAAGACTCAGACTGAGTTCCAGGCTCCTGGCTTCAACATGACCCAGCCTCTGCCCATGCATGCATTTGGGGAATGAACTGGCAACAGATGATCTCCCTCTCTCTCCCTCTCTCTCTCCCTCTTAACCCCTTCCTTTCTGTCTCCAAGTTTTTATATTTCAAATGAAATAAAAATAAGTGAACATAAAATCTACAAATATTCTCAGATTCATGAATCATTTCATCAAAAACGATAAAGATAAAATTCTGAAGGACACAAAATAAAGGAAAAAAGAACCTTGTGAGTAATGGAAGGAAATGAGCTTTTAGAGCAGATTTGTCATCAACAACTCTGGGCCAGAATAAAAGATCAATATTTGTCAACTGTTGAGAAAAGTCAGTTCATAATTTGAGACTCCTCAAACATATTCTAAAATTAAGACAAAATAAAGACTTTTCAGGTAAACCAAAGCTGTGACAATTCAGTGCTAATAAACAATGTTAGAAATCCTAAGGGACCATTTTAGGCAAATAATGGTACCAAGGAAGCACACCTGAATTTGTCCTAACAAAATACTTCTGTGGTCCAACACCCAAATGGAAGTTTGTAATAAGTCAGGTAATGGGTAATAAGTTTAGTGTTGGCACAAGTGGGTCCAGAATGCACATTTATAATAGAAATACTTAGTAGCTTATAGAACTTCAACATCACTCTTATGACCCATAAAACTATAGTCCTGATTTAAATGTCAATGTAGAACCAATAGAATACACTCTATCAAAACAGCCAATTTAATTCAAGACATTATCCAGTCATTTCAAAACTCAAAGAAATTATGAAATTTTTTTAAATAGTGAATATTTGGATTGATTATATCTCTACTTAACTTTCTTATTAATGGCAAATTTATATTAAATAAAAGGACAATTTCATCACGTAACCAGATGAGGACTCTAATTCACTAACACTCTATCCTTTTTTTAAAAAAAGATTTATTTATTTATTTGAAAGGCAGGCAAGGATACAAAGAGGCAGAGAGAGAGAGAGAGAGAGAATTTTCCATGTGCTGATTCACTCTCCAAATGGCCACAATGACCAGAGCTGAACCAGACCAAAGCCTGGAACCAGGAGGTTCTTCCAGGTCTCCTGCATGGGTAGAGGGTGCTAAGTATTTGGGCCACCTGCTACTGCTTTCCCAGGTCAAAAGCAGAGAGCTGGATTGGAAGAGGAGCAGCCAGGACATGAACCGGTGCCCATATGGGATGCCAGCACCTAAGGTGAAGGTGAAGGTCTTCCCCATCACTGTCCTAGACTAGGCTGAGTATGCTATGATCACATTGATATCAATTTAGACATAATTTCATTTTGATGTTGGTCACATGCTAACTGGACCAATGTCAGGAAGAAATGATATAGTACTTTACTTGGTAAAAAAATGCTTATAAGAAAGTGAAAATTACTATCAACCAACCTAGAAATGGTTCTATGAGTTTGGTTGTTTAAGTTATGTTGAGATTGTCTCTAAGAAAAGCAAATGATAAAAATAAAGGCTTGGGCAGGGGGCTAAGATTTGAGCAAAACTTGGGGACAGAGTTGTAGAGCAGCGGGTTAAGCTATCACTTGCAACATTGAAATCCTATATGGGAGTGGCAATTGGAGCCCCAGCTTCCAATCCAGCTTCCTGCAGAAGAAGGCAGCAGAGGCTGGCGCTATGGTTCACCTGGTCAATCCTCCGCCTGCAGTCCTGGGATCCCATATGGGCGCCGTGTTCTAGTCCCGGTTGCTCCTCTTCCAGTCCAGCTCTCTGTTGTGGTTCGGGAGGGCAGTGGAGGATGGCCCAAGTGTCTGGGCCCTGCACCCCATGGGAGACCAGGAGGAAGCACCTGGTCTTAGCAGCATAGCGACAGCCATAACGGTCATTTGGGGGGTGAACCAATGGAGGGAGGACCTTTCTCTCTGTCTCTCTCTCACTGTCTATAACTCCACCTGCCAAATAAAAAAAAAAGGAAGGCAGCAGCAGAAGATAGCCCAAGTATATGAACTCCTGTAACCCACATGGGACACCTGGATGGAGTTCCTGGCTCCTGCCTTTGGTCTGGGTATAGCTAGCTGTTGTGGCCATTTGGGGAGTGAATGAATGAACAGAAGATTCTCTCTCTCTCTCTCTCTTTCTCTCTCTCTCCATCTTCTACCTCCTTCTCTCCTTTTCCCTCTCTCCATCACTCTTACTTCAAAATAATAAATAAATCTTTACAAATAAATATTTTAAAGGCAGAGTTACAGAGAGGCAGAGAGAGAGAGAGGGAGAGAGAGAGAGAGAGAGGTCCTACATCCACTGGTTCACTCCCCAAGTGGCCACAATGGCCGGAGCTGGGCCGATCTGAAGCCAAGAGCCAGAAGCTTTTTCTGGGTCTCCACATGGGTACAGGGACCCAAGGACTTGGGCCTTTCTCCACTGCTTTCTCAGGCCACAGCAGAGAGCTGGATTGGAAGTGGAGCAGCCGGGACTCAAACTGGAACCCATATGGGATGGCAGAACTGCAGGTGGCGGCTTTACCAACTATACCACAGTGCCAGCCCCAATAAATATTTTAAAATAGAATTAGGTATAACTCTCTGGTTTGGGGACATTATATATTATTCAATATAATGTACCAAATTGACCCATTTACCAAATAAACTATAAGGTTTCCAATTTTTGTGGATCCAAGAGTAAGTCCAGGAGACTGAAAAATATTAATCTACATCAGCTTTATGAACCAGATAAATGATGCTCCAAATGTCTGTGGCATATGGTTGGTATACAAAGCACTTAAAAGCCCTAATGACACAAACATTGCCCAGGTATAGGAAGGCAGGTTTTCTTCTAAAAAAATGTTATCCTTTTAACAACAGCAAAAACAGCTTTGGCTAAATTCAGTTAGGGACTGAAAGCAACAGAATATTTGACAATTAGTCACAAACTGACCTTTCGATTGGCCTATCAGAAAATGGGCATAATCTGATATATGAAGACACAAGGTTAAATACTCCATTACCAAGTATGAGTACTGCAAAAAAATAAGGACTGAGGTCTTTCTCAAGACAAAAAAAAAAAAAAAAAAGCCTCATAGGCAGTGGTTCACACTCCCATAGGATCTACTATTTTTCAATGATTACTTCTACATTAACCCAAACCTATGCTTTCATGTATAATTTCTTATGACCAATTAAATGGGGAATAAAAAATCTGGGGATTTATTTATGATTTTCTTATGATGGTTATGTTTACACAATCTAAAACAATACTGATTATTCACATAGTTCCTCAAAGAGTTGTCCCTGAATGACAGTGGGTAAAGAAATATTTCCCATGGAGAAAGTGTTGAGCAATAAATATGTCGATTTTCCCTGAAATAAGAGATAACTGAAATTTTGCAGCTACACTGATAGTGGGAAGTAGTTAATGGCTTTGCTGATTGTCACAGATTTGGAAGGAATAACGTTAGAGTGTAAGATATATGAACTGATGGTCAATATAAGAACTGAGTGTAAAAATCTTTAATTGCAATCAGATTGATTATCGAAATTCATCTTCTAAAAAACAAGCTCTCAGTGATCAGGTAGACAAAATGATATATTTAATGGAGGGTAGTCTGGCTCCTTCCCTACAGACCTGGTCTCACTAAATAAGCACATGGAAAACAAATCCATGGTAGCAGGGGTAAAATGATTGCATAGTCTTTGTCCTACCAACATTTACTTGGCCAACATTGCTACTGCATATCCAATATGTAAACAACAGAGAATACTGTTGATTCCCTGATATGGCACCATTCCCTTGAGAGAAAAAACAGCCAACTAGTGGCAAATTAAGATTGATCACATTGCGATATTTCCACATGGCAAGAGCAGCAATTTGTCGTCAATAAAATATACACTTATTCCTAATATATATTCTCTACCTCTAAAAATCCTGCCAATATCACCATCCATATATTTATTTAACACCTTATTCATCATCCTGACATTTTAGTCAGCATTGTTTCTGATGAGGGAGTTTATTTTGTAATAAAATAATTGTGGAAATGGCCTCAAGTCCAAGAGATTTATAATTCTAAAATATTTCAGCATCAGAAGTAAACAGTTTGAATATTTGTGTCCCCTCCATGTTGAAACTTAATCCTAAAAGCTAAAATACGAGTTGTGGCATTTAGGAAGTGATTACATTCTGAGGACTTTTACTTCATTTATGGGACTAATGCCATATAATAAAGATGGGAAGCAGTTGATTGCCCTTATTGTCCTTTCAACCCAAATTTATCCCAAGGACACAGAATTAGTTCCCCTTCAGAGAAAGCAGCCATTAGTAGACCCTCATCAGACACTGAACCTACCAGGGCCTTGACCCAACACTGACCAGCATTTATAACTGTAAAAGATAAGGTCATATTATTTATAAATTACCCAATCTAAAGTATCTTGTTCTATTGCACAGATGGACTATGATACAAAGAGCAAAGAGTTCTAAGACAGTGTAATTAAAGACTTCTGAATTTAGTATGACAGACTTAGAAATTGAAAGCAATATTTACTCAAATAAAAGTCTAAATACAATAACTAAAAGAGGTTATAGAAGAATCAAATAGACAACACAATAATAAATTATAGGGATGAGGTGATCCAGGTACACGGGGCCACTCTGAAGTGAATTTCTTTGTAAAACTAAGAGATAGCTAAAAGAAATAGCTAGAAATTGGTAGCTTATGGAATGAGGAAAAGAAAAAGAATATGGAAAAATATGATAGCTATAAGGCACTTTAAATAATTGTTATTTAGAGTTGAGGCATTAAAATACTCTATATTGGATCAGGCATTATCTATCATAATCTACCCCTAGGGATATCTATATTCTATATAGTCTCACTTCTGGTTCTGATTCCAGTTTCCTGCAAGTTATTCTGGTAGGCAGCAGATGATTGCCCACATACTTGAGGTCTTACTACCCTCATAAGAGACTTGGAGTTATTGGTTCCTGGCTTTGGCCTGACCATGTCACGGCTATTATTTGGGAGTAAACCAGTGAAGACCTCTCTCTCTGTCACTCTGTCTTTCATATTAATTGATTTGATTGAATTTAAAAATTAAGTGTTATTTCACATGAGTGAATACAAATAGAAGTAAATAGCCCTTTGACTATAACACTGCTTTGAGTTACAACTGTGGTCCAAAATCATCCCACATACTGAAACAGGGTTAGGGTATTCATATATTTCTAATATTCTCAGGTACATAAAGAGGTTAAAGAATTCTCTCTGAAAGAATATTACATTATCTTGGGGCCTGCATTGTGGCATAGCAGGTAAAGCTATTGCCTTCAACACCAGTATCCCATATGGGACCCGGTTTGGGCCTGGCTTATCCACTTCCAATCCAGCTCCCTGACAATGGAAAAGCAGTGGAAGATGGCCTAAAAACCTGGGCCCCTACATTCATGTGAGAGATACAGAAGAAGTTCCTGACTTCTGGCTTCAGCCTGGCCCAGCCCTGCCCATTGTGGCCATTTGGAGGAGTGAACCAGTGTATAGAGTATCTCTCTCTCTCTCTCTCTTTCTCTCTCTGCCTCTCCCTCTCCCTCCCTCCCTCCCTCTCTCTGTCTCTTCCTCTCCCTGTATAACTCTTTTGAATAAATAAATACATCTTTAACAAAAGAATATTACATTATCTGACATCTTAATAATTATTTCTAAAAATGGTATTGTAATTACAATGTCCAGCATTCAATCAAAGATATCTGAAGTCATGAGAAGACATGACATATGAATGGGGAACAAAACAAAACAATATTAAACAAATATAGACTCTCAGGTACTCCAGATAGTAGAACTAATATATACATGTCATAAAATAACTGTGATTAGTGGAGATAGAAGACAAGTTTAAGCATTTCAGCAAAGAACTTAAAGATTTTAAAAATGCACATTTTCAACACTTTTTGAAAAAGCAACAACTGAAAATTCTACATTAAATATGCTATTACTAAAATTAATGATGTAGTGGTCAAATATATAAGGAAATGAGATTTAAATGAAGAGAAAATTAGTGACCTTGATGACTAAGAAACTATCAATAACAAAGCACAGGTCTTATTGTTTTAACCTCACACAGAAGAAAGCAAAGAGCAAAAAGGGACCCAAGTGGTTCCTTCCAGAAATAAGACTCTAGTCCCATCCATGAGGATGCAGACTTCATGACCTAATCACATCCTGAAGTCTTCTCTATTCTGTTGCATTGGGGACTAAGTTTCAACTTGAATTTTGGAAGGGAACAAACATTCAAGCATGGTTACAAGTGTGGGGCTTTCTTTTTCCTGGTTATGATGAGGAGAGGACTGGAGGCTTTAATCATAAAACTGAAATGCTAAGTACTAAGTACTAGAAGGAGTTGAAATGAAGAATAACTATTTAATAGGTACAGAGTTTGAGTTTAGGAAGATGAAAAAATTGTGCAGATGGGGGCCAGCATTGTGGTGTAACGAGTAAAGCTGCCACCTTCAACACCAGCATCCCATATGGGCACTGGTTCATGTCTCAGCTGTTCTACTCACCATCCAGCTCCCTTCTAATAGCAAAAGGGAAAGCAACAGAAGATGGCCCAAGTGCAACTATGGGAATGTACTTAGTGCCAATGGACTATACACTTAATGGATTAAAATGGTAAATTTTATTATATATAATTTACTAAAACAAAAACAATCAATAAATAGTAAAAAATGGATGGGAACTAGACATCATTATTGATACATTTCTAAGGCAAATCTAAAGAAAAAAATCAGCAACTATCTTAATAACATTTCTCTTTTCCACATGTTAAGTTTAGAACAAAATAAAGATGTCTGATATAACTATTTGAAGGTTTATTTAATTAGTTGAGAGAGAGAGTGAGAGAGACAGAGAGCACTGAAAGGAGGAAGAGAGAGAGAAGGAAGGAGGGAGGGAGAGGCAGAGAAAGAGAATGATATCTTGCATCTACTGGCTCATTCCCCAAATGGCTGCAACAGCCAGGGCTGGGCCAGACCAAAGCCGGGAGCAAGGAGCTTCTTCCAGGTTTCCCTTGTGGGTGACAGAGACCCAAGTACTTGGGCCATCCTCTGCTACTCTTCCCGATACATCAGCAGGATCAGTCTGGAGCAGCCAGGAATTGAACCAGCACCCATATGGGATGCAAGCATTGCAGGTGACAACATCCCACTGGCCCTTAACACCATTATTTCTTTTTTTTAATTTATTTATTTTTTGACAGGCAGAGTGGACTGTGAGAGAGAGAGACACAGAGAAAGGTCTTCCTTTGCCGTTGGTTCACCCTCCAATGGCCACTGCGGCTGGCGCGCTGCGGCCGGCGCATCGCGCTGATCTGAAGCCAGGAGCCAGGTGCTTCTCCTGGTCTCCCATGCGGGTGCAGGGCCCAAGCACTTGGGCCATCCTCCACTGCCTTCCCGGGCCATAGCAGAGAGCTGGCCTGGAAGAGGGGCAACTGGGACAGAATCCGGTGTCCCACCGGGACTAGAACCTGGTGTGCCGGCGCCGCTAGGCGGAGGATTAGCCTGGTGAGCCGCAGTTCCTGCCACCATTATTTCTATTCATCATTGTTCCAGAGACCTTAGCCAGTTCAGTAAATTTAAAAAAAAAAAAATAAAAAAGTTGTAAGGTTTCAAAAAGAAGACACATGAACAACATTCCTTATAGAATGATACATGATCTATTGATATCAATCATGGAGCTGCCTGGGTGTCAACAACTCATTTAATATCTGGGAGGCTATAATTCAATAACTCCCTATGTTTCAGAGAGTAACAAGAAATAAAGAGTTGCTTTTCTCATTGCCAAAATATATGTATTGAGACCCAAAGCATGGAAACAGAGTGACATTTCTTACTATTAACCCAAAGTAAAAAATCAATATTTTTACTTACTGCTTTAGTCTCCATACACACACAGGATAGAACCCTGCCCAAAATTTGTTTCATATGTCAAAACTGATAACACCACATAGTTACCAAACAGATATACAAGTCCATTATTTACATACTAGGATTTTCGGGGAAGGGCAGGGAATGTATACATAGACCCGACATGGCTTGAGACAGCAAATAAGGGAAATTGAGTAGGGCTGTCTCTGTGTTTGGGGAGTGGTAGTAGGGTCAGAATTGCTGCACATGAGAAGGAAATTTTGCAGTTTGAACTTCCTACCACTGCAAAAGGAGGGAGCACTTTTCTTATCAGCTTGCCCAGAGGTGAGACAGAGGGGAAGAATGGGGAGGGAAAGTGAAAAGTGAATAGCAAATATCAAAATATGCTGTCAAACTGTTATACTTCCTCAGCCCCAAATTTGGAAAATACTGATTTACAGATCTTTGATACCAAACAAGATGGCTCTACCTGGTGACACAACAGTTGCTCTGACCTACAAGTTGAAGCTGCCTCATTATCATTTATGGATCATCAATCAGCAACAAAGGAGAATCACATTAGATTGATCCTGATCCTGTTTATGCAGGGGAAATAGAATTGTTACTACAAAATGGGAACAACAAGAAGAATTTCTAGAATTCAAGTGATTTTCTCGTTGTACTTCTGTTTTTAAAAATTAATCAAGTTGAAAGACAGAGAGAGAGAGAGAGAGAGCAAGTACACGCTCTTCCCTCCATTGGCTCATTCCACAAATGCACCTAACAACTAGACTGGGCCAGATCAAAGCCATGAGCCAGGAAATTCATCTGGATCTCCCACATTGTTGGAGGAGACTAAACACTTGAGTCATCATCTGGTGCATTCCAGGATGCGTTAGCAGAATAGCCAAAACTCAAACTGATACTCCAGTATGGTATGCGAACATCCCAAGTGCAGTTTAACCCATTGTGGCATAATATCCACTCCTAGTTGCACTTCTTAGTAATACCTTTGTCCAGTGCTACAAATCAGAGACTACAACACCCCCAAATATCTAAAATTACTTATGACTCAAAATGTCAATAATAATTTGATTTAATCTATAAGGTCTAGCTGAAGGAAAGAGGAATAAGAAATTGGTATTGAAAGTAAGAACTTACATACTGTAACTTTGTGACAAACTGAAGAAACCTTTGCAGAAACTTAGTCCATTCCACTTGAATTTTTTATTGTGAGTTGGTGGCAGTGTTCAT
Organism: Oryctolagus cuniculus; assembly: GCF_051225735.1. Lineage (NCBI taxonomy): Eukaryota > Metazoa > Chordata > Mammalia > Lagomorpha > Leporidae > Oryctolagus > Oryctolagus cuniculus. Next base: position 59,942,002 of record NC_142868.1, on the reverse strand, counting down.
TAACTTACATAATATCAAAGAGTCATGGTGGTTGGATTAGTAAATTAATAGACATCACAAAAACAGGGTCTTAAAATGAAGGTTTGACCTCCCATTTTTGAGTTTATAATTAGTACATCTTCCTGACACCATGCTAAGCAAAATACATTTAAATATGAGTAGAAGATGTATATAAGACTAATTTTCAAGGGGGTGAACTGTATAAGATACAGTTTGTTATTTCCAAAAATATTCTCACCTTTCTACACTTTCTCTGCATTTCCTGGAGTCTTCACAGCAGGATTCCAGTTATATTCTTCCTCTTATAGGCACTATGCAATATTTGAAGAGGGGAACAAAAGAGCAGCCAACCTGACGTAGTAGAAGCTGGGGGCAGACAGGTGGGCAGTGGCACAAGCAGATGTGTGGTTTTGTTCATGAATCTGAGTCTTACCTTTTGATAAGTACCAACCACAGCGCTGCAGAAAAGTGAGATAATTCACGGCAGAGACAAGCAACCCAAGGCATCAGGAAAACCTTTCTGAACTTACTTTGGAAGGTTAGTATGTTTCTCATCAAGTTTCATTTTCACATACACATCAAATGTTGTTGGCACTATGGTTAGGAAGTGAATTTCTAAAAGTAAAAACATTGTCAGAAACCATAAGGATTTTTTTTAAATGCTAAGAGTAATTTAATCTTAATGTGAAATTTGACAATATTATTATATAAGATGATTTTTTAAAATATGAGAAAAACAAAAAACCCTCTTTAGAAAAGTGGAAAAGCACTACTTAGTATGCTCACCAAAAACTGTATAAACATGTTAAATATTAATATTAAATACATATCAAAATACATAGTCTCACTATTATAAAAGAAATTAAAAATTTCAAATTTTCTATTATTCTTTTAAAGTTATCCTATGTATTCTACTTAAGAGGGATCTCCAAAAATTCCTGAAAAATACATTTTACCAAAAAACCCTGTAAATTTCAATTTTTTCACAAAATAAATTCATCATTAAAGTACACTTTTTCATGTACTGTTTGAAGTACCCTCATTATCAGTCAGGATTCAAGCAGGATACACATAGTACATTCAAATTGTTTATTTGAGGATAAGTTAATTCTTTTTATTAAGGTGAGGTTACAGTTAAGAGAATCATAACAAATAATGAGGTAAGTCCCCAAGGACTAGCACTAATAAACAGCCATCACCTCAATTCAGCATTAAAGAACAGCAAGTAGGGGAGAGGAGACTGGCTAACGTCTACAGTAGTCATTGCCAGGAAGGGAACAGTGAGGACTGGGTGAGGATGAGTAAATGCCCTGGTATTCTGCTCCTCCTTCCAGTCTCCTACTCACGCTCCTATCTCACTGAACTCAACCAGAAATGAACAGCAAGGAAGCATTAGCAGATGTGATCACTTTCTTAGCAATTAACTTAGAGGTCACAAAGCAGGACAGAAAAGGTCAAAGAAAGGATCTTAGCTTCAGGACTGGAAGAGCTGGAAAACAGAAACTAACCAATTACTATAAACTATAAATTATAGCTCTGTATTAGACCTAACACATCTTGAATTAAGATTCAGAAAAATGGGGGCCGGCATTGTGGTACAGTGGGCTAAGCCTCCATCTGCAGCTCCAGCATCCCATATGGGCATCAGTTCAAGTCCCGGCTGCTTCTTTTCCAAATCCAGCTCTCTGCTTGTGGCCTGGGAAAGTAGTGAAAGATGGCCTGAGTGTTTGGGTCCCCGCACACACGTGGGAGACCTGGAAAAATCTCTCGGCTCCTGGCTTCTGATCAGCTCAGCTCTGGCCATTGGTGCTATCTGGGGAGTGAATCAGAAGATGGAAGACCTTTCTCTGTATCTCCCTTTCTCTCTCTGTAGCTTTAACTCTCAAACAAATAAAATATTTTTAAAAATGATTCAGAGAAAGTTTATATTCTTGTTTTAATCATTCACACTATGCCTTTTTCCTCTCTGTTTATACTGTAAGCAACTGGGTATTGTATTCATCTCTTTTTTAAAAAAATTATATTTATATAGGTGAACAAATTTCATGTATTTCATAAATACAGATTTTTTTTGACAGGCAGAGTGGACAGTGAGAGAGAGAGACAGAGAGAAAGGTCTTCCTTTGCCGTTGGTTCACCCTCCAACGGCTGCCGCGGCCGGCGCATTGCGCTGATCCGAAGCCAGGAGCCAGGTGCTTCTCCTGGTCTCCCATGGGGTGCAGGGCCCAAGCACTTGGGCCATCCTCCACTATACTCCCGGGCCATAGCAGACAGCTGGCCTGGAAGAGGGGCAACCGGGACAGAATCTGGTGCCCCGGCCGGTACTAGAACCCGGAGTGCTGGTGCCACAGGTAGAGGATTAGCCTATTGAGCCACGGTGCCGTCCCATAAATACAGATTTAAGAATGTAATGATACTTCCCATTTTATCCCCCTTCCCTCCTCCTTTCAAATTTTTTCCTTTTAACAATTCAACAAGTTGGGGCTGGCACAGTGACATAGCAGGTAAAGCTGCTGCCTGCAGTCCTGACATCCATATGGGCACTGGTTCAAGTTCTCACTTCTCCACTTCCGATCCAGCTCCCTGCTTTGGCCTGGGAAAGCAGTAGAAGATGGCCAAAGTCCTTGGGCTCCTGGCCCCACGTGGGAGACCTAGAAGAAGCTCCTGGCTCCTGGCTTCAGATCAGCACAGCTCCAGCTATTGTGGCCAATTGGGGAGTGAACCAGTGGATGGGAGACTTCTCTCTCACTGCCTCTCCTCTCTCTGTGTAACTCAGCCTTTCAAATAAATAAATACATCTTTTTAGAAAAAAAATGTTTGCTCCTCTTTAAAAAAAATAAGTCAACAAGTAGTAAGTAGAAAAACCACTGTTCCTCAATAGAATAGACAAGGGCATAGACAGCCATACAGGTTGAGAAAAGGAAGTAAGACAGAAGTATAATTTTCATTAATGCTTGTGGTTGCTGAAACTTCTAATTATTATTAATTTTATTAATTTTTTTTCATATCAAAGGAAGAGATATAGAGATAGACAGACAGAGATCTTCTATCTGCTGATTCACTCCAAAACTGCCCAGAACATCCTGAGGTAGACCAGGCCCAAGGCAGGAGACTGGGACACAATCGAAGTAACCCACAAGAGTGGTAGAGACACAACTATCTGAGCCATTGCCTACTGCCTCCCCAGGTGTGCACTACCAGGAGGCTGGAATTAAAGCAGAGCTGGGGCTCAAGCCCAGGCATTCCCAAGTAGAATGTGGGCATCTCACGTAACTGCTGCACCAATCACCAGCCCCTGCTGAAACTTCTAAATAGAAATGGAGAACTAAGAAGAAATATTTTCTTATAAATATTTCCATTTTATGCATTCGTTAAAATTATCTTTAGATAATTTAGGCTTTATATTTAATTAAAAGCAATAAAGAGGAAACTATTTTAAATAAATCAGTATAGGATTTCCTAGCCATTTAAATGGAAATTTCAAATGGTAACATTGAGCTCACCCACATCTATTTCAAAGCAATTCTACAGTTCTACTGAGTTTTAACTTATAATTAGTTTTATAACAAATTATAAAAACCACAACTGAAAACCACCAAGAACATACTTGTAGCTAAAGAAGTGAAAGTTCACTTAGTTTGTGCTGCAAGGGATGATACACTCAAGGACAAGAACAACCAAGTGGGCATTTCATAGGATAACTTAGGGAAAGTTAATTTTAGAATTTGGTCAGCTGAAGTCAGTAAGTTTGTCCCTGGTTGTGCATTGTGATGTACCCAGTTAAGCACCCTCTCGGCATGCCTACATCCCGTGTTGGAGAGCCTGGTTTAAGTCTTGGTACTCCATGCCAATCCAGCTCCTACTAATGCACACCCTAGGAGGCAGCAGGTGATGGTCGAAGTCTTTGAGTCCCTGCCACCCATGTCAATGATTTCATTGTTAAAATTTCAGGCATGGAAAGCCAAGACACTGTGGCAAAAAAAAAATGACCTAAAGGAAAGATCTCTGTGAATGAGATCCCAGCGGAAGAAAGGGCCATCAAAAAAGGAGGTGCCTTTCTCTGAAGGGAGGAGAGAACTTCCACTTTGACTATGACCTTGTCTAAATAAGATTGGAGTTGGCGAACTCAAGAGGCTTCCATAGCCTTGGCAGCTCATGACAAGAGCCTCGGGTGATTACTGATGTCATAAATAAGAGTGTCAATTGTTAAATCAACAACAGCAGTCACTGTGCACCTGCTCCCCACATAGGATCTCTGTCCTTAATGTGTTGTACTATGTGATTAACGGTATAACTAGTACTCAAACAGTACTTTATACTTTGTGTATCTGTGTGGGTGCAAACTGTTGAAATCTTTACTTAGTATATACTAAACTGATCTTCTGTATATAAAGATAATTAAAAATGAAACTTGATGAAAAATGGGTTGGGAGAGGGAGTGGGAGATGGGATGGCTGCAGGTGGGAGGGTGGTTATAGGGGGAAAAAGCCTCTATAATCCAAAAGCTGTACTTTGGAAATTTATATTTATTAAATAAAAGTTAAAAAAAGAAAAAAAAACAAATATATCTATGTAGCTATATTGTTAAGTTTTTGCATTATCCTTTTATTTCCTGGAGGATATGGGTATGACAACTTAATACTTTTTAAGAAGTATAAGAAATTAACTGCATATAAGTGGAACATATACTATAGTTTTCTTGCATAGATTTGTCTATTTTGTGGGTAGTAAATCAGTTCTTATAAGTTTGGTTTCCATTTAAGTTCTCACCACTACCCCCAACACCTAAATGCACATCCTAGCTATCACCAAGAGCTTCTTTGCTATTGTCCCTACCTATTCTGGTGGATTTTCAGGGAAATCTAAATCAAAGATCACCTTCTGAGGAAGTGATCAACATAAACTGTAATGTAGCTCATTCAGTGTTAGTAATCTTATATCACGTTAATAATGGTAGTATTTTGATTTCTTTAAGATTTCTTCTTCCATTTTAAAATCAATTTTAATCGTCTGGTTTTATACTAACTTCACATAGCCTAGTGATTATCCATGATAAGCTCTTGGAAATACTGTAATTCCAGTAGTGTGTATCTACTTAATAATTTAGAGCTTTTTAGAGGAAGGTTTTAAAAAATATTACAAATAAATATATTCAAATAAGTAGTTTCTGGCGTCTGGGCAGTCTTGTCCTTATGTTCTTAGGCAAAAGAATTCTATCACATCCTGCCATTAGTTTTTCCCAAGGATCTTGGGCTAGGCTTCTTTTACTAGGGCCAATTTACTCCTAAAGATTCACTGGAGAACTTCAGTTAATGTAGGTTTTTGCTTGCTTACTTGCTTTGTTTGAATATTCTGCTGGAGAACGACAATGTTGTTTTAGCCATGAATATATTTCTTCCAATTTGAGAGGTATATGATCATTAAATAAACTCATTGAATAAGAAAGACAAAGTTAGCTGAGCAGAAATCAGGTATAAGGGTAGAGAAAAATGCAGATAAAATGTATGATGAGTAACAGTGAGTGCCTGAAGGAGAGAATCTTAAGTGGAGGTCTGTGGGGTATATTCCATCGATCTACCCTTGAATGAAGGGAAAACAAAGAGATTTGGACTCATTGTCACATCAGTGGCATGTGACAAAAGACAGAAGAACACTGAAATTATCTAAATCTTCAAAAAGAAATGTTCCCTGGTCTAGCACCTACACTCATCCTCCATACAGCAAAAGGAGGTGAACCACTCCAACAAAGTGGCCCCTAAGCAGAGCCAAGATTCAGTGAAAACAACACATGAAGGGCGCCAGTGTCAGCATCTCTGAAGTGCAAGGCAAATGGCAGGGTGGCAGTGACATGGGAGCCAGCTGGACTCCATGTTCCGGAACATTCTGAGCAGCACCCCTGAGGTTATTAGAAGCTGCATAATTCTATGATCATTCAAAACTGAAGAAACTCATACAAATCACTAACCATTCTTTGTTTTCTTCTCTGTGAAATGGTAATACCAAAACCTACTTAACAAACCTGCTCAGAGGACTGTGTGTGCATGTGTGTGTTATATCGGCCCACTCTTTCTTTATTTCATTCATTGAACAGATATGGAGCGGGTACTGTTCAGGTTATGATGGTGAAAAAACAAAAATACCTGCAGCATATGCTCCAGTGAGAGAGGGCATCCAGTGAAAAGTAAATGCACAGTAAAACTTAAGGTGGAAATTAAGATGATGTGATAGAAGGTAAATGTGTAACTATACTAGAATTTCAGGCAAGACCTTTAGGATGAGATGACCCTCAGGCAAAACCTGAATGATAAGAAGGATCCAGTTAGGTATGGATTAGAATGATGAGACCACAGGCAGAAAGAACTCAAGTGCAAAGGTCCCAAACTAGGCTTAAGCATGGTTGCGTTTGAGGAACCAGAAGACCACGATGGCCATACTGCAGTGAGAAAATGTACATGGTTCCTGCCAAATAGTATGTGATCAGCATAATAGTTGTTATTTGCTTATGAATCTGTAAATGGGAAAGCAACTGAAAACACACCCTGGGAGTAACAGATCTATCATTGTCTATATAATAATGGCTTTGGAATGTGAAAATAGTATCAGTTAACATTAGATTGGCACAGCCTGATTGATGAAAGATATCAATTTAAATTAGGAACCACAGTGAAGATGAAGACTCATGAATACTCCAGTTTACTACAATTTGCCACTATGAAGCCTCCAGCAAAAAGTGAAGTAGCCTCACCTGACCTCAGCAGGGTCTCATTAAGGCTGGGCTCTGTCTCCTGATAGTCAGGGTCTATGCTCCTCCTCCACAGTTGGCCACAGTTAAATATATATATATATATAAAATGCATACTGAATGATCTTCTAGAAACATTCTTTTTGATATCATAAAGCAAATGCCAAGGACAGGGAAGCAGGTTATTTTTTAAGTATATATAAAATAATTGGCACAAAACAACAACCAAAAGTTGGTATTAAACTTGATAAATATGCAATATGAAATGATTTTTTTTTTCTCTAATGAAAACACAAACCTGAGCTCCAAGTTTACTTTTTATATGCACCTAAATCTGTATATATGAAATACATGAAATATGTATTTTTTTTTTTTACAGGCAGAGTGGACAGTGAGAGAGAGAGACAGAGAGAAAGGTCTTCCTTTGCCGTTGGTTCACCCTCCAATGGCCGCCACGGCCGGCGCGCTGCGACTGGCGCACTGCGCTGATCCGATGGCAGGAGCCAGGAGCCAGGAGCCAGGTGCTTTTTCCTGGTCTCCCATGGGGTGCAGGGCCCAAGCACCTGGGCCATCCTCCACTGCACTCCCTGGCCACAGCAGAGGGCTGGCCTGGAAGAGGGGCAACCAGGACAGAATCCGGCGCCCCGACCGGGACTAGAACCCGGTGTGCCGGCGCCGCTAGGCGGAGGATTAGCCTAGTGAGCCGCGGTGCCGGCCGAAATATGTATATCTTAAACAAAACTTTTAGAAAAAGAGAAGTCATTCATTCTTTGTGATAATTCCTGTAGGCATTTTTGTGGATATTTATATTTATAATGATCATGATTAATCTTCATATAAATTTTCTGTGATGTTATTTTTTTAATAAATAACATACTCAGTTTAAAAAGAAATTTAAGATTATCTAGTTCATATTTTAAAGCAATATAATTACTAAACTGATTAAATTATTCTAATTTGTACTCTTGTTTTAGACAAAATATCTTAATGTTTAAAAAATATTTACACCTAATTAACTTTTACATTATAAGCTATTTATTATGTTCAATATTATTTTTCCACATAAAATAAATTAATTGAGCCTCAAATGCAGCGTATTTTACTTTTACATGCAAGCATGTTTATTAAATTGATAATTCTTAAAATAGTAGATGTAATAGATTTTTGTTATAATATATGATATACTAATTTTTCATTATCCAGGATAGTAGGGGAGACTTTGTCTTGGATATCTCAAAACAAAATGATGTGAAGGACAATTAATAATAGTTCAATAACTTGTACTTTATTTGCATATTGCTCAACCCTGTCATACCAGCTATAACATTTTTAACTTAATATAAAACATTTTGTGATGAATTTGTAAGAAAAAAACAGTATTTTTTTAAAGTTTGCTCAGTGAAAGTAACGCTAAAGGAAGAATGGTGGGGAAGAAATATTTGATTCATGAATATGGCACATTATAATGTTTTTGATAAATGTCCTCGATAAATTATTTTTACATAATTTCACCAAAATACTCATTTCTCTTTCTTCTAAGTTTTTCTAGAAAAAAATGATGTAGGACAAACATTCTTAACACATGATTGGTTAAATAACATAATTTTTAAAACTGCATTTGTAAACAGAACTTAACATATGTATGAAACATATTATATGTATAGCAAATATAACTAGAGAGAAATCATATGCCTTCTCAATCTATAAAACTTCTTCACTTTCTAGAGCTGGGTTCTAAGAACTTTGATTACAATTATTACATTCAATCTCCAGGTGCCTACTACCTCACTGTATGCACTCATCACTACTCTCTCAAAGAGATAGACTATGTAACAACATGCATCATTTTAATGTCCCTTGGAAGGCTATTATCTGTCTATTCTACAATGAGACAATAACATACTCATCAAAGTATAAACTAGCCTTTCAATCAAATGTTTGTTTTCTCCTTGCCCATTTCTTCCAAGGCTAACCATCAATTTATTTTTAGCAACTTGTCAAATGGAATCATATATTATGAACTGACATAGATAGAAAATTTATTCAGAGCACTATGTCTATGAGATTCTCTCTGGATGTTGAGGATAGTAGCAGAAGTAATTTCATATAACACACTTAGAAGTGATTTCTTTAAAAAAATGTATTCATTATAAAAAGGGGAACAAGTTTCTGTTTATTAGTTACCACAAATCAGGAAAAATACAAGATATTTGTCTTTTGGGGACTGGCTTATTTCACTAAGCATAATGGTCTTCAGCTGCATCTATTTTGTTGCAAAAGACAAGATGTTGTTGTTTTTTTTTTTTATATAGCTGAGTAGTATTCTACCATGTATATATATACCATAATATCTTTTTCCAGTCATGAGTTGATGGATATCTGGGTTGATCCTATCTTAGCTATTGTGAGTTGAGCTGCAATAAACATGGGGGTACAGATTCTTTCATATGCTGATTTCATTTCCTTTTGAAAAATTCCCAGGAGTGGAATGACTGGGTCATATGGTAGATCTATCTTCAGGTTTCTGAGGAATCTCCATATTGTCTTCCATAATGGTTGTATTGGTTTACCTTCCCACCAGCAGTGGATTATCATAAATTTTTTCTCACATCCTCACCAGAATTTGTTATTTTTTGGAGTTTGGATGACAGCCATTCTAACTAGAGTGAGGTAAAATTATGTTGTGGTTTTATTTCTCTGATGGATAGATTCTATGCCTCTTTTCATGTGTCTGTTGGCCATTTGTATTTCATACTTTGAAAAATGCTTGTTCATATCCTTAGTCCATTTCTTAACTGGATTGCTTATTTTGTTGTTGAGTTCCTTGAACTTCATATATATTTTAGATATTAATCTTTTTCAGATACATAGTTTTAAAATATTTTCTCCCATTCTGTTGGTTGCCCATTTACTTTGTTCAGAGTTTCCTTAGCTGTGCAGAAGCTTCTTAGCTTGATGTAATCCCACTGGCCTATCCTGGCCTATATTTCCTGTGCATTGGGGGTCTTAGAAGTCTTTGCCTACACTAATTTCTTGCAGTGTTTTCTGCTAGTAATTTAATGGTTTCAGGTCTTAGATTTAGATCCCTTATCCTCCGTGAGTTAATTTTTGTATAGGGTTTGAGGTAGGGATCTAATTTCACACTTCTGCATGTAGAGATCAAATTTCCCCAGCACCATTTGTTGAAGAGACTGTCCTCTCTCCAGGGAGTGATTTTAGCTCATTCATCAAAGATCAGTTGGTTGTAGATGCATGGATTCATTTCTGGTATCTCTAGTCTGTTCCACTGGCCAACCAACATGTCTATTTTTGTGACAGTGCCAAGCTGTTTTGATTATAACTGACCTGTAATATGTCTTGAAATCAGGTATTATAATACTTTCAGCTTTATTTTTATTGTTTATGATTGCTTTAGCTATTCAGGATCTCTTGTTAGTCCATACGAATTTTAGGATCATTTTTCCCAGATCTGAGAACATCTTTGGTATTTTGATTAGAATCACATTGAATTTATAAATTGCTTTGGGTAAGATGGACATTATGATGATATTAATTCTAATCAATGCACGTGGAAGATTTTCTGTTTTTGGTGTCTTCTATTTCTTTCTTTAATGTTTTGTAATATTCACTGTAGAGTTCTTTCACATACTTGGTTAAATTTATCCCAAGGTATTTAAATTGTTTGTAGCTATTGTAAATGGGACTGATCTTATAAGTTCTTTTTCAGCTTTGGCATTGTTTGTGTATAGAAAGGCTACTGATTTTTGATTGCTGACTTAATATTCTGTAATAAAAAAGAGAACTATAGATCATTATCCCTGATCAACATAGATGCAAAAATCTTCAACAAAATACTAGCTAATTGAATCAACAACACATCAGAAAGATCATTCACCCAGACCAAGTAGAATTTATCCCTGGTATGCAGGGATGGTTCAACATACACAAATCAATAAATCTGATCCATCTCATTAACAAATTAAAGGTTTATTATCTCAATAGATGCAAGGAAAGAATTTAAAAATGTATTTTTTCTAAATTAGAGACATCAAAAGTCTTGCATTGTAGGTTTATCTTTGTGTTGAAAATTTTCAGGCAATATTATTTCACATATTGTCCTGCCTATTCTGCTCTTTTCATGCATTCCTTATTTTACACATGCTTCTCTAAATTTCCACTCATTTCCCATATGGGTTTAAAAGTCTTCTGGGCCGGCGCCGTGGCTCACTAGGCTAATCCTCCGCCTTGCGGCTCGGCACACCGGGTTCTAGTCCCGGTCAGGGCGCCGGATGCTGTCCCGGTTGCACCTCTTCCAGGCCAGCTCTCTGCTGTGGCCAGGGAGTGCAGTGGAGGATGGCCCAAAGTCCTTGGGCCCTGCACCCCATGGGAGACCAGGAGAAGCACCTGGCTCCTGGCTTAGGATCAGCGCGATGCGCCGGCCATGGCAGCCATTGGAGGGTGAACCAACGGCAAAGGAAGACCTTTCTCTCTGTCTCTCTCTCTCTCTCTTACTGTCCACTCTGCCTGTCAAAAAAATAAAAAATATATAAAAATAAAAGTCTTCTGAATTTTTGTTCCAGTTTTCTAATTTTCTCTTCTGACATATTTAACTCAGGAGTACTCCCAGTTCTTCAATTCTTATATTCAGTTATTATGTTTCTAGTTCAATTACTTTGTCTGTTTTCATTACAACAGTATATTTTGAAACCTGGCTTTGTGATGCATTCAGCTTTGTTTTTGATATTCAAGACTCTTTTAGATACTTTTGGTCCTTTGTATATTTATATGAATTTTAAGATTATTCTTTTCTATTAAAATGTCATTGGAATTTTGATCAGAATTGTGTTGAACCTGTAAATAACTTTGGGTATTATGGACATTTTGATAATATTAATTTTTCTAATTTATGAACATGAGAGATTTTTTCATTAGTTTGTGTTTTTCTAATTTCCTTTTACAGTGTATTATAATTTTTTTTAAGATTTTTATTTATTTATTTGACAGGTAGAGTTACAGACAGTGCGAGGGAGAGACAGAGAGAAAGGTCTTCCTTCCATTGGTTCACTCCCCCAAATGGCTGCAATGGCCGGAGCTACACCGATCCAAAGCGAAGATCCAGGTGCTTCCTCCTGGTCTCCCATGCGGGTGCAGGGCCCAAGCATTTGGGCCATCCTCCACTGCTTTCCCGGGCCAGAGCAGAGAGCTGGACTGGAAGAGGAGCAACCGGGACTAGAACCCGGTGCCCATATGGGATTCTGGCACCACAGGTGGAGGATTAGCCAAGTGAGCCATTGTGCCGGCCTGTGTTTCATATTTTTTGTTGTACAGGCATTTCATATTCTGGGTTAAATATATCCCAAGATATTTAATGTTTTTGTGGTTACTGTGGGTGTAATTGCTATTATAAGGAGCTGGGAACTAAATTATCATCTGAGTGGCAGAGATTCAAGTACTTGAACCATTATTGCTGCCTCCCAGATTGGAAGTAGAGTACCTAGCACTCCAACCAGCACTCCAGCATTGGATGCATGTATTCAAACCATTAGCTTAAATCACAGTGCCACAATGCCTGCCCCTAAAGGATCTTTAGGATGTCTTGTTGGATTTGATTTGCCATTATCTTGTTGAGGAAAGATCATATATTAAAGATGACTTACCAATCCCAGTTCTCCAGTAAGTCTCCATCTTTTCCTTTCTCTTTGGACTTAATATTCTTACTTTTAAGTTAATTAGTTTTAAATACTAGAAGGTTTGAATTACTTCTGGCTCTACTTTTTTTTTAACTTTTATTTAATGAATATAAATTTCCAAAGTACAGCTTATGGATTACAATGGCTTCCCAAACATAACGTCCCTCCCACCGGCAACCCTCCCCTTTCCCACTCCCTCTCCCCTTCCATTCACATCAAGATTCATTTTCGTTTCTCTTTATATACAGAAGATCAGTTTAGCATGCATTAAGTAAAGATTTCAACAGTTTGCTCCCACACAGAAACATAAAGTGAAAAATACTGTTTGAGTACTAGTTATAGCATTAAATCTCAATGTACAGCACACTAAGGACAAAGATCCTACATGAGGAGTAAGTGCACAGTGACTCCTATTGTTGAATTAACAAATTGACACTCTTGTTTATGGCCTCAGTAATCACCCTAGGCTCTTGTCATGAGCTGCCAAGGCTATGGAAGCCACCTGAGTTCACTGACTCTGATCATATTTAGACAAGGCCATGGTCAAAGTGGAAGTTCTCTCCTCCCTTCAGAGAAAGTTACCTCCCTCTTTGATGACCCATTCTTTCCACTGGGATCTCACTCGCAGAGATCTTTCATTTAGGCTTTTTTTTTTTTTTTCCCAGAGTGTCTTGGCTTTCCATGCCTGAAATACTCTCATGGGCTTTTCATCCAGATCCGCATGCCTTAAGGGCTGATTCTGAGGCCAGAGTGCTGTTTAGGACATCTGCCATTCTATGAGTCTGCTGTGTATCTCACTTCCCATGTTGGATCGTTCTCTCCCTTTTTTATTCTATCAGCTAGTATTTGTAGACACTATTCTTGTTTCTGTGATCCCTTTGTTCTTCCTATCATTATGATCAATTGTGAACAGAAATTGATCACTGGGACTAGTGAGATGGCATTGGTACATGCCACCTTGATGGGATTGAATTGGAATCCCCTGGTATGTTTCTAACTCTACCGTTTGAGGTAAGTCAGCTTGCTGGCTCTACTTTTATATTCTGTATTTTTAATCTTGATTTTCATGCATTTCAGAGATATATCTGATGACACTTAACTAATGAAAAATGCTGCATATAAAATTTACATCATCTCTACAGAACCAATGATCTTCCTAAAAAGGGGATTAATATTTTTCATACACACATAGCAAATTTTGGGGGATCACCCTGATCCAGTCAAAGAGAGGCATGGGACTTGGGATATCTTTGGTCAGCTCTTACCTCTAAGGCATAGACTTTGCTCCAGGGCACGTCCTTTCTAGGAACTTAACAAATAGTGGAGTGCCTGTGAAGATTATCCAATTTTTAGACCTCTGTACTTTTTGCTTCATTTTCCCTAGAACTAAAACAGTTAGAATATTTGAGCAGTCCTTTGTATCCTAAACAGTAAGTTGATTCACAGTTTCTGAACCATAAACACCACAGGGTTGGTATGTGCACAAATACCTTCACACATTCTCTCACTTCTTTGCAGTTATTTTGCCCCCTGAAATTCAACTCTTATTGAAGGGCCCAAACACCAACTTCAGTATCCACAGAAGACTAAGAGTTCTATAAACACCTGGTATCCAATTTTTTCAATTTATTTATTTATTTATTTGAAAGGTACAGCATCAGAGTGTGGAAGAGAAAGGGTGGGGGGATGTAAAATAGAGAGAGAGACAGAAGGACTCTTCCATCCACTGGGTCACTCCCAAAATGGCTTCATCAGCCAAGGCTGATGCTTTAAAGAATCTCTTCATGTGCTAATACTTATTTGTTCAGAGAAGCGTTAATTCTGGTAAAGTGTGTCTTGTTATGGTTGATTGTGAAAATCAGTGAATGTTCCATGTCTGGAATAAATATGACATCTCTAATGACTGACAAATATATGGTGTGGTTATCTCCATGTTAGGATTGCCATATTCTGTCTCTTTCTGTATTTTTAATTTTCTGATGTTTCATTACTCTGTAATGGTAGTAGTGGGTTTATACACCTTAACATTATGCAACTAGAAAAGTTGCCAGGGGGCCAGCAGCATGGCTCATTTGGTTAATCCCCCGTCTGCAACATCAGCATCCCATATGGGCACTGGGTTCTAGTCTCGGTTACTCCTCTTCCAGTCCAGCTCTCTGCTGTGGCCCAGGAGGGCAGTGGAAGATGGCCCAAGTGCTTGGGCCCTGTGCCTGCATGGGAGACCAGGAGGGAGCATCTGGCTCCTGGCTTCGGATCGACGCAGTGCCGTCTGTGGCAGCCATTTGGGGGAGTGAACCAATGGAAGGAAGACCTTTCTTTCTGTCTCTCTCTATCACTGTCTATAACTCTACCTGTCAAATAAATTTTTTAAAAAAAGTTGCCAGATCAAATTAATCCTGAGTATTTTAATGATTGTGGTATTTCCTGTTAAGCATGATAAAACAGTTTCCCTGCTACAGCAGCTCAAGATTTCATGGTTAGCCAATTCCACATTTGCTGTAACAATTTTTAACATTCATAATGAGCTTATTTCCCTTTAAAAATATCAAACATATTTTCAAAGAGCACTTAATATTGGAATCTTTGTATCGTATTTTATTGATACTGTATTAACCCTATTTTGAAAATCTGTAAGTAACCATCAGAAAGTCACTAGAAAAATTTAAGTCCTGAACTGGGATATTTTAAAAAAGCACTTGAAGTGTCCATAACTGAGCTACTTCAAGACATACTCACACTTTACCTCCCATATGTTAAAATAGCTCATTGAACAAAAGTTATATTATTGTCTGCAATGCGGAGAAATCTAGTGTTAATTTTTTTTTTCCCTCAGACAGTAGATTCTGCTGAGTCTGCCATGGTAAATATAAGATTTTCAAAGAATTATGCAGGAAAATTAATCCATGATTTTTTTTACAATAAAGCTTTGTTATCAAGGAAAATGTTTACTGTGAAAATGGGACAAGATCGTAATGTTGAAGCATAAAAACTTACAAATAGATTATCCTACTTAAAATTGCACTGGATTTCATTCCTATTCATTCTTATCAAATAGGAATGGAAGTTTATGGGGATCTGTATGATAGACTAGCACTTTAAATTGCATCTGTTCAGTTTTATAGCAAGCTGATGTCTTATTAAAACCAAACAAGAGCATACTTTATAGGCAAACATTATTACAAGACTGCCTTGCCAGAAAAAAATATGAAACAAACAAAACAGGATATACTGAATAAAGCTACTTATTAGGCATGAAAATGATCCTCCTCTGGGGTTATTTGGGTGTAATGTTAGAAGTATTTCATTCCTCAGTTGTCATTCCTGCAATAAATACTAAATTATAGTTGAATTTTTCCTAGTAACACATAGATATTCCATCTTAAAACAGGAATTGAGGAAGTACTATAGATTGAGATGATTTTTTTATGCAAGGATGTATGAAGTAGTATGTGAAAATTAAGGGCACATGTTATATAGAGATATTCAAAGTAACCTCAAAGTATGTATTTTAAGAATTTTGTTATTTTACTTTCCAAGCATAGATGTAAGACAATATGCCCAATATAACCTAAGTTCAGATTAAAACAGTTTTTGATATATCACTTGTACATGAGGTGTCTGTATATGGGGTGGATACTGTGCTATTCATTTCATCATGTCATGAAATAGAGACAAACCCCAAATACTGAAAATGTACATTTTAGCAAAAATAACCATATGTAGCTAGCTTTATGAGGGTATAGGCTAAACATCTATTACTGTAATTTTGATTATTTTAATGAAATAAAATTTACTTTGTGAAATATCCAATTATCAATCACTGGAAGATGTATTATTTTAATTAAAATAAATGACCTGAATAATGAATGAATATGTGAATACATGAATAGTTAATTGCTCAAAATGTACTGATATTATGAAACAATTGGGTCAAAAGTCTGTGGTCCAGCATTTCTGAGATCCAGTTGAGAGAAAATGGAGCTGCAGATACACTTGGTTTGGGTTTCCTGTGGAAGGAACTTACATACATTCCATTGATTGTCCCAGTGTGGAGAGGGCTTTTTTTTTCCTTTGAGAACAAGTTTTACTGTTAACTCTGATGACGTAACTCTTTGAGGACAGCGATCCTGCATGGGCAGTTAGTGCACAGTGCCTCCTGTTGTTAATTTAACAATTGACACTCTTATGTATGATGTAAGAGACCACCTGAGGCTCTTGACATGAGCTGCCTAGGCTCTGAAAGCCTTTTAAATCCACAAACTCTGTCGGTATTTAGACAAGGGCATAACAAAGTGGAAGTTCTCACCTCCCTTCAGAGAAAAGTACCTCCTTCTTTGATGACCACTTCTTTCCACTGGGGTCTCACCTACTGAGGTCCTTCCTGTAGGACATTTTTTGCTACAGTGTCTTGGCTTTTCATTTCTGAAATGTTATCATGGGCTTTTCAGCCAGACCAGGATGCCTTGAGGGCTGATTTTGAGATCAGAGTGCTATTTAAAGTGATTGTCATTCTATGAGACTGCTGTGTGGACTGCTTCCCAGGTTGGAGCATTCACTCCTTTTTAATTCTATCTATTACTATTACCATACCCTTAATCCTATCCATATGATCACTTTAACACTTAAGATGGTATTTTTACCACCCAGCTTAAGGGGATTTGGGGTCCAGTGGCAAGTTTTTAAACTGTACCCTTAGAAGTAAGTCCATAGGAATGTATGCAGAACTATACAGCTTTGCAGTTACAAACATCATACACTTCATGATTACAACTTTAGGAACATGGTGATTCTTCCCACCACACCCACCCTCCCACCCCCACTCCCAGTCCTCTTCCTCCTCCCTCTCTCATTCCCTCTCATTTTTTACTGAGATCTATTTTTAATTGATTTTATACACATATTATTAACTCTATGTTAAGTAAAGCATTCAACAAATAGTATGAAAAAAAGCAGTTCCTCAACCATCTAGAAAAGGGCTGTTCAAGTCCTTGCTCCTCAAAGTGTCAATTTTATTCTACAGATTTCCTTTTAGGTGCTCTATTAGTTATCACAGGTCAGGGAGAACATGTGGTAATTGTCCCTTTGGGACTGGCTTATTTCACTAAGTATGATGTTTTCCAGGATAATCCATTTTGTTGTAAATGAATGGATTTCATTTTATTTTACAGTTGTGTAGTACTCCATGGTGTACATATCCGATAATTTCTTTATCCAGTCTTCAGTTTACAGGCATTTGGGTTGATTTCATGTCTTAGCTATTGTGAATTGAGCTGCAATAAACACGGGGGTGCAGAAAAAAAAAGTCTGTGGTCAACTTCAAGTACATAGATCCAACTTCCCAAAAATATTTGTATAGTCTTCTATTGGTCATTCAAAAACATAATCATCAATTGTCTTTGGAGCTTCAGGTTTAAAGTTTCTGTTGATAACTGCGACGCTCACTCTGGATTTAGGTTTAATGCACAATTTGCCAGAACAGTAGATTAATAGAATTTCATATGTGGAATGACTACAGAAATATATAAAATTATGAGTTTTGCACCTGATGGAGGTAACTCTAAATTCTTCAATTGATAAGGAAGAAGGATAATTCAGTGGAAAAATTAAAAAGTTGAGACATTCCCATCAACACTGAAATTCAATGAAGGCAGTCCACTTGGTTTTAATTTAGAAACCAATGCATCTTAGTAATTGTGAGTCAGTCACTTATAACCACTTGGTTTTAATTTAGAAACCAATGTATCTTAGTAATTGTGAGTCAGTCACTTACAAATACTTATGAGGTACACACTTTTATAAACTAGGTGTCTCACATCTCTCTTCAGCTTACATGGAACAAGTAATGACCCAATATGTTTCTTTTGTTGTTGCTTATATTCACTTCTATTAAGTATTTTAATCTTAAAAGAGCAAGGTTGGCTCCATATCCAAAGATTTTAATTCCATAACAAACTCACTTCTCTCTCTCAGAAAAAAAAAAGTTTCTGTACATCATATGAAAACATTATACGTATGTTTGTCTTACTCTTCTTTCTTCCATAGCAAAATACTACAGTCTAGGTAACTTAAACAACAAACATTCAATGGTCAAATTCTGAGGGCTGGGAAATCCAAGAGCATGATAATGGCAGATTCTGATCTTGGTGAGGATCATGGAGCCACGTTCTCACTGTGTAGCTATATGGCCTTTCCTGGGTACCTGCCTATGAGGAGAGAGAGCTCTCTATCTTCCTCTTCCTATAGTGGAACTAAAATCATGAGGAACCCAATATCAAAACCTCATCTAAATCTAATTACTTTCAAAAGGCCCCATCTCTAAAGACCATCATGGGGGGAGGGGGAAATCAGGGCTTCAACATCACAATTTGGGGAAGATACAATAATTTCCCAATAAGAATATTTTTAAAAATTGTGTCAAGCTATGTAGATATCACCAATTTTTTCTTAATTCCCATATATTTTTCCCGAGAAAAAAGAAAAACAACTTAAATGCCTACCATGTCCTAGGTAGGACACAGAAGCTTGAAGTTCTCAACCTCATGAAGAATTTACAATTTTATGGCAGAGAAATTTACTTTAATATATAACCATAGTACTGGTGGGTAGCACTAAAATATAAGCATATAAGACGTTTACTAAGAACACAAAGGAGAAACTAGTTGAGGCTGGAAAGACAATGGAAATTTTACAGTAGAAGTTAAGAATTAAACTGGATCTTAATGCATCAACAATGGGATGCAACGTGGGAAAAATTAAAAGACTATCTGGGCAGCAAACTTGTACACACAAATAGACAATGCCATTTGGAAAATAGCCTAATTCTGAAATGGTGATAGTGTTGTAAAGCTATATCCAAAAGTGCACAGTGAGGGGCCAGAACCATGGCACAGTGGGTTAAGCCTCCACCTGAGGCCCCAGCATCCCAAATAGGGGCCAGTTCATGTCCCTGCTGTTCCTCTTCCAATCCAGCTCCCTGCTAATGCACTTGGGAAAGCAACAAAAGATGTCTCCAGTGCTCGGTCCCCTTCACCTGAGTAGGAGACTCGGAAGAAGCTCCTGGATCCTTCCTTCAGACTGGCCCAGCTCCAGCTGTCGGAGACATTTGGGGAGTGAACCAGTGGGTAGAAGACCTTTCTCTCTTTCTCCCTCTCTGTGTCTATAACTCTACCTCTCAAATAAATAAAAATCTTTTTTTAAAAAAGTGCACAATGTTTACTCACATCCTCTGTGATTCCAACATAAGGTGAAAATAGAAAAGGAAATTTAATTTCAACCAGACTGCAAAGGTCTGAGGCTTCAGCTGATAGTGGCGACCAAGGAAGTTTTACAGGGAGTGGATATGTTAGGCTACTACATTATTAAAATAGAAAAATAATAGCTAATATTTATGCAGTGCTTTTGATGTGCCTTTTCTATATTCTTCTGAAAACTACATGTGTTAACTTACTTCACATGCACAGCAACCCTGTAAAGTTAAAAGTTAGTATTGTCTTCAATTTGTAGCTGAGAAAATAAAGGCTTGGTGTCAACTGTGTATGATCATACAGGATAAAAGTGACTGAAACATGTTTTAAACTCCAGTCTTTTTATTTTCTAAAGATTGTTTGTTTACTTCTTTATTTTTATTTCAAAGGCAGAACAAGAGAGAGTAAGAGCAAGACATTTGCCATCTGTTGGTTCATTCTCCAGGTGCCGGCAATAGCCAGGTGGGACCAGGTAGAAGCTGGGAGCCTGGAACTCCATGGGTCTCCACAGCAGACAGAGATTGAAGTATTGAGGCAACCTCTGCTGTCTCTGGGCATGTAAGCAGGAAGTCAGATTGCAAAGTGAGACAGGACTGGAACGCAGTCACTCTACAACCTGGGATGCAGGCAGCCAAGGAGCAGCTTAACCCGCAGTGCCAGAACACCTGCTCCTAAATGCCAGTCTTTCTTATTCCAGATATCGCATCACTAGCATCTATGTTATATCAAAGCAAGTCTTTCAAGGTAGTTTGTAAAATGTAATGTACAAATAAATGATTAAAATTTGTGATGATAACATCCTCTTTCTCTTGTTTTCCCCACTCTGGATTTGGGATATGAGTGTTTTAGAGAAGAGAGATTGGAGTTATGGAGGAAAACGGATATCTCCTGAAACTTTCTAAACATTTTTCTTGTACTTGAAAAAATAACCAGAAGCAATAAGGGAATGTTAAATAATATCTCCCATAAAAATCTATGATCACACTCCACTGGATTTTAATGCTTGCTCTAAAAAATTATTGATATGCTCAATATCTTCCTTTTAATTTCCCAAGTAGCTTCCAGAGAATTTAGGTGAGGCAGATAATAAAAAAGATAATAAGTCGTACATGAAAGGTGATGAAGTTTAAATATAAGAACATATTTGTCAAACCCTTCTAATAAATGCTGACTATTTCAAGGCTTTTTTTTTTTCAGTTTATGGTACAGAAGCAAAATGGCATCATTAATAGAGATTTAAAAGATACAAATTTAAAATGATGCTATATGACATCAGATATTAAAGAAGGATATTTGCTCTGTTTTGATTATTTGTTTCTTCTGCTTACCAACCTTGAAACATTGAGTCTACGTGCTTCTGTTTGTGATTTATGATTTCCAAATCCAAAACTAGATCTGGAAATTCATATTCATTTTTACATAACTTCTTCCTTCTGGAAATTGTTTTTCATTGTCAAATTTCTTTTTCCAGACATAGCCATGCTGACTTCACTCCATCTAATGCTACCTAAAAGCTCATAACTTTAGACCAAACCTAGGCATATTATTCATCCATCTTGATAACAGAAATAACAGGAACACATGTCAAGAGACTCTTCAAGTGTCCAATAGTTAAGTGACAGAAGCTTTGAAATATATGAATCCTGAATGATAATATATTATCTCACATGTACCCAAATATAACTCTAAAATTATTTACACTAATGTATCATGTTATACCAAATATAAGTTTTAATGGGAATTGACACATTATATTAAATTCCATTGCAAAGACTTAATATGAGCCTGAAATTGCAATGTCATTGAAAATTAGGAACTCCAGTGGGGCACAATTGTTTTTCTTTCTATTATGGTAATTTTATTCTCTTCTCAGTTCCCTTATGCAATTAGGTATTAAAAAATAAAGTTGTTAAGGAATGAGCATCACTAAAGCTAAAAAATAAATAAGCAAGGGTTGGCGCCATGGCTCAATAGGCTAATCCTCTGCCTGCGGCATTGGCACCCCAGGTTCTAGTCCCGGTCGGGGCACCAGATTCTGTCCCAGTTGTTCCACTTCCAGCCCAGCTCTCTGCTGTTACCAAGGAATGCAGTGGAGGATGGCCCAAGTACTTGGGCCCTGCACCCGCATGGGAGACCAGGAGAAGCACCTGGCTCCTGGCTTCGGATCAGCGCAGTGCGCCGGCTGCAGCGCGCCGGCTGCAGCGGCCATTGAGGGGTGAACCAACGGAAAAAGGAAGACCTTTCTCTCTGTCTCTCTCTCACTGTCCACTCTGCCTGTCAAAAAAAGAAAGAAAAGAAAAGAAAACAAAAAAAGAAATAAGCAAAATAATTAAAATAGAAATAAAAAGAAATACTTGGAACAAATGAGCTCTGGTATTGCACTTAAAAAAAAAAATGGGCCGCGTCTGTGGCGCAGTAGGTTAATCCTCCACCTGCAGTACCGGCATCCCATATGGGCACCGGTTCTAGTCCCGGCTGCTCCACTTCCAATCCAGCTCTCTGCTGTGGCCTGGGAAAGCAGTAGAAGATGGCCTAAGTTCTTGGGCCCTTGCACCCACGTGGGAGATTGGGAAGAAGCACCTGGCTCCTGGCTTCGGATTGGCACAGTTCCAAGCACTGCGGCCACTGCGGAGTGAACCAATGGAAGGAAGACCCTTCTCTTCCTCTGGCTCTCCCTTTCACTGTCTGTAACTCTACCTCTCAAAAAACCAAAATATTAAAAAAAAAAAACATTCAATTCTCACTTTTAGTTTCTATTTTCATTTAACCCTTCTTGTAAAATGGCAAAAATCAAGTTAAAAACTAAATCAAGTGTGTACAACAAAGCCATGGTCAAGAGTTTTGTAAATCAAAACTAAGAAATGCACAACAGAATAAATGAATATTTTCCATAATTAAGTGATCTAGTGAACCAGGATTTGATTTAATTTTGAAAGTGAATGGACCATATGTGGAGCAAGTAATTCTATTATATAGCATAGAATCATTAGCTTATACATAATCAGAATAATATCCACATCACATTACAATGTTTCACAAATTTTCTATTTTTAAACATTCACAGTTCTTTATAGGAAAACTTGAATTACAGACTACAGCAAAATAAAATGTTATTATTAAATGGATCTTTTCCAAATACAATGCTATGGTTGGGAGGTGTCGCACTCTCCTCCAGTGGTTAATATGTTAGAATCTTGGTCTCCAGAGTGGTGGTATTGGAGGTGGTGTGGAACCATTAAGAAGTAAGTTCTAGGGGCTGGCTCTGTGACGCAGTGGGTTAATGCCCTGGCCTGAAGCACCAGCATCCCATATGGGCTCTGGTTCAAGACCTGGCTGCTCCACTTGCAATCCGGCTCTCTGTTATGGCCTGGGAAAGCAGAGGAGGATGACCCAAGTCCTTAGGCCCCTGCACCCATGTGGGAGACCCGGAAGAAGCTCCTGGCTTCGGATTGCTCCATCCTCAGCAGATGGAGGACATTTCTCTCTGCCTCTCATCTCTCTGTGTAATTCTGACTTTCAAATAAATAAATAAATCTTTAAAAAGAAAAGAAAAGAAGTAAGGTCTAGTAAGAAGCCCTCAGGCCAACTGCACATATATTCTTGAAAAGGATTAGGGTATTTTTTTTTTATGTGACTTTGGTGAGTTCTCTGGAGAGCCTTGACTCACCCAATCTCTCTGTTGCTTCCCATCTGATGATGTGATGGCTTCTCCTCCCACACATGCTCCTGACATTGCCATCCATCATGATGTGTGTGATGCAACCAAAATGATTATTGCAGACACGAAAAATATTCATTACCCATATACTACAACCTCAATGTCAAAATGGAAATATTTTATTATTTTAAGATATCTTTCATGGATACTTCCTTTGAGTCTGAAACAAATGGAAATTGTTAAATCAGCATCACACGTTCATAATTTAAAAGTTAAAATTTTGGGGACTGGTGCCATGGCATAGGTTAAGCATCCGCCTGCAGCACCGACATCTCATATGGGTGCCAGTTCGAGTCCCAGCTGCTCCACTTTCGATCCAGCTCTCTGTTTATAGCCTGGGAAAGCAGTGGAAGATGGCCCAAATGCTTGGGCCCCAGAACCCATGTGGGAAACCTGGAAGGAGCTCCTGGCTCCTGACTATGGATCAGTGCAGCTCTGGCCATTGTGGCCATTTGGGGAGTGAACCAGCAGACAGAAGATCTCTCTCTCTGTCTCTCCCTCTTTCTGTCTGTAATTCTATCTCTCAAATAAATATTTTTTAAAAAAGTTAAAATTTTAGAGTTTATAGCTGTAAGAAAAAATGAAATCATCCTGTCTTTTGCAACAAAATGGTTGCAACTGGAAATCATTATACTTAGTGAAATAAGCCAGACCGAAAATGAAAGACATCATATTTCCCTTATCTAGGGTGATAATAGAGTACCTGAAATGTATTAGACTGAAATGGACATTTTGAAATTGGATGATTGTTTAGAACCCTTGTGTCTTCTGTTGAGGACAGTGTTTTGTTTTTTGTTGTTTTTTTTTTTTTTTCCCTACTATTTGTTAAACTCTTTACGTAGGATAGGATTAACCTTCAGATTATTAAGTAAACTGAAAATAGACCTTTGTGAAAATTAAGAGTGGGAATAGGGGAGGGAGGAGGCAGAAGGTTTGGAGCATGAGTGGGAGGGAGGGTGGGGTAGGAAGTATCATTATGTTCCTAAATCTGTAAATATGAAATACATGAAACTTGCATTACTTAAAATTTAAAAATTTAGAGTTTAGCTCATTACTTTTTCTTTAAGATTTTATTTATTTATTTGAGAGGTAGAGTTACAGATAGAGAAAGGGAGAGACAGAGAGAAAGGTCTTCCATCCACTGGTTCACTCCCCAAAATGCTCCAACAGCTAGAGCTGGGCTGGTCCAAAGCCAGGAGCCACGAGTTTCTTCTGGGTCTCCCACGCAGGTGCAAAGGATCAAGCACTTGAGCCATCTTCTACTGCTTTCCCAGGCTTAGCCTACTATGTCACAGCAGCGGCCCATGACATTAGCTTTTTATAATTAGGTGGCACCGACTCATTTGATCATCTGCAGAAGTAGTCAAAAATGTGCAGAAGAGGAGTACCACAACTTATGGAAGATATCTCTCTTTCTCTCTCACTCCCTCAACCTTTATCACTCTACCTTTCAAATAAACAAATAAATCATAAAAAAACAAGTTTAATAGTTGACTCATGTGTAATTTTTTTTCCAACCTGAGAAATCTGATCTTTCCTAAAACCCATTTATTTTTATTTATGCATTTATTTTATTTGAAATGCAGAGAGATAGCTAGAGAACCAGAGATTTCTGTTTTGCTAATTCACACTCTAATGCCAACAACATCCTGGACTGGGCCAGGCAGAAGTGAGGAGTCCAGAATTTAGTTTGAGTCTCCCATGTGGGTATCAAAGACACAATCACTTGAGCCATCATTGGCTATCCACCAAGGTATACATTGGCAGAAAGTTGGAATCAGGAACAGAGCTTGGACTCAAACCCAGGCACTCCCTTGTGAAAGGCAGGCATCCCAAGCTTGCCAATTGTCTACCCATTTCCCAAAAATCAATTTTATTTACAGTCTTCTTGATCTTATTTTACAGCAACATCATTTCAGTACTTGAGGACAAAACCTTTGAGTGCATCCTAGGTTGCTCTTTTCTCTAGTATCATATTTCTAATCTATCAGCAATACTGTCTCGTTCACCACACTCTACATCCCAAATCTGACCACTTCTTAGCATGTGCACAGCAACCATTCTGGTCCAGGATAGACACCATCATCTCCTGCCTGGATAATTTTATTAACCTCCATGTTGGTCTCTCTGCTTTCACCCTCCTGCTAACAGTCAGTTCACAACTTAGTGACCAGATTGATGCTTCTAAAATGTAATTTTTGATCACGTCACTCCTCTGCTCAAATCCTTCAACAGCTGTCCTTGTCACTTACATTAAAAATCGAAGCCTTTCCCAATCCCTAATAGGAAGGGCTTATGATGACCAGTTGCTGTTATTTCTCTGAACTTCTGCTACTCCTACCAAATTACCAATAAGTAATGAGAGTTATTGTCCCTTATATATCTGAAAAGAATAGCTTAACTAATGTAAGTACTTATCTATAATTCAGAATGACAGGATCAAAAATTCTGTACTTTATACAGAATAAAAAGTTTGAGGATATTCTTAAATAGAAATTTGGAATATAAGTAAAAACATTATTCAACTCTCAATATCCTTTTCTATTTCCTGGAAGGTAATAAAAGGGAATAATATATAAATATGGATTTGAAAAAGTAGTTAAATATTTTATTATTTTGTCTTTCATCAGCTGACACTGAGAATTACAAGAGGTAATGGAAGAGAAAGAGTAAAGAAAGTCATAAACATAGCTATATGCCAATAGGCATAAAATTATTTTGCACAATATGCTCATACTTAAAACACATAAAGCAATAATTCATTACAATAAAATATACAATTACATTGGTTTCCTAAGTATTTGTAAAATCATGTATATATTAAACCAAGTGACAAAGTATTCTAAATAATAATAAATATTTCAATATTGATACCTAACACACTACAAGTTTCCTAACTAAAGAATCCTTACTGATTAAAGTTGTCAAATAGCTAACATATTCTGAAATAATTATCTAGAAGCAGAGAATGGGTATACTTTGCCTACTTTTTTACTCAAAATTGATTTTAATTCAGAACCTCATATGGATTGGTAATTCATATGCAAATTCATAACTAAGGATGGAACTGTGTTCTTTTCATTTTAGATGGAGAGCAATCCTGTCCAACTGCCATACCTGCAGGTTATTAATTAATTTCATATTCACCATTATTAAAATATTTTATTATCCATGATTGAATGTATTAATGAAAAATAACTACTTGTCACAGGCAGATATTATCAAAAATGCAACAGGGCAATGAGAGCCACACAACCCAAAATGTAATCCATTTGTCATTTTATTGAATAATTCAATAAAGCTAGATACATGCAACAGTGTAACTAATAATCTTTGGTTTATTTGTGGGAGAAAAGGAGAAACAGTAAGGAAAGACAATCCTACAATTTTGGTATTATTTATCTATACAGGCTCAAAAAATTCTTACAATACCTAACATGTCCAGACACATAGGTTATTTCATAGTTGTGAAAAATATGAGAAAGAAAGTCAAATTTAGAAAAAGTCTCATATTCTGATATAATATACTTGGGGAATTAGTTCAGGCCATAGGATAAATTGATCACATAAATCTCTAGCAAAATTTATTAATAGCTACAGTAAAATCCAATAAAACAAAATTAGTATCCTTACGCCTCAGGGCATATTCGACCTCTCTTGCAGATTCCGGTTTCCAAAAACCATTTCTGCTCCATGCCCTCTCTCAGCTAAAAAACACTTTTTTTTTTTTTTTTTTTTGACAGGCAGAGTGGACAGTGAGAGAGAGAGACAGAGAGAAAGGTCTTCCTTTGCCGTTGGTTCACCCTCCAATGGCCGCCGCGGCCGGCGCGCTGCGGCCGGCACACCGCGCTGATCCGATGGCAGGAGCCAGGAGCCAGGTGCTTTTCCTGGTCTCCCATGGGGTGCAGGGCCCAAGCACCTGGGCCATCCTCCACTGCACTCCCTGGCCACAGCAGAGGGCTGGCCTGGAAGAGGGGCAACCGGGACAGAATCCGGTGCCCCAGCCGGGACTAGAACCCGGTGTGCCGGCGCCGCAAGGCGGAGGATTAGCCTAGTGAGCCACGGCGCCGGCAAAACACTTTGTTTTTAAGATACCCATTTTTTGTCAGATAAGGAGTCTTTCACACATGTAAGAACTCTGTATTAAAAATGCTCAAGATTTGTTTTGAATTGAAAGTTGGACAAATAACAGTAGAAATCTTACCTTTTTTCATTCTATTATTTTTAGTTACAAACATGAAACATAAATAAGGCTTTGACAGTAATGTTCCTATATATTTTTCCATTAAAAGAAATAATATAATAAAGATATCTTATATATTGAAAAGTAATAAAATGTATGGTAGCATCATTATCTTATTTTCAAGAACACACTTGTAACAGGGACTTTGTAATGCTCACATAGTTGGCCAATTACTAACTGTTCAAAATTAAATTTTAAATAAATAAAACTTTGTTTTTTTTTTCCAGGATTCTCTTTTACTGAGCTCTTACAGCACCCAATCAGTTTCCAAAGTAGGTAGAATTTATTTCACTAAGCAAATACTGTAGTTCTTATTAGTATAATATTTGTATTAATTTATTATTCAAGAGCTACATTTAAGTTACTAAATAGCTGATCACTGAATACCTGGCATCAAAAACTCATGCTATTTCTCTTCTAAAATAAGAAGAGAAATTATATCTTCTCAATGTGACGAAACAGTCAGTCCTAAAGAAGGGAGGGAAAAAAGCAAAAACACCTTGGAGAAGCAATAACAAAGAATAGCCCTTGTTTAGACTGTTGAGGAACAGTTCTCTTAATTTTTTTTACTGCATCCCTTCTTTTTCTTTCCTTCTTTCTTTCTGTTTCCCTTTTTGTCTCAGACCAAACAGGAAAACCAAAAGATGCACAGCAATGGCATGCGTCTCAGTTTCTCAGAGGTCAAGCAGAAGGAATAGTCAGGTCAGATCATCTTGATTTCTGCAGTTGTATGAAGACAAGCTAATGTTAATGATTTCCTAGAAAGAAAAAATTAATCATCTCCGTCTTCTCAGAAGTTTCACTATTAGCTAAAAAACAACATGTCTCTGTGTGTCTCTGTGTAGACACTAGGTTTAATGCTGTGTTTTGATTGCCCTGGGTAAAGACACAGCTCTTGTGATTATCATTGAAAATAAAGAAATTTAATACATTGGCAAAGACAGATTTTAAGAGCGGAAACAGTAACACGGAAGAAGGGCTTTAGATGGCAGAAGAGAATGCTGTTTAATTTTGTTCTGGCTTCACGCTTTAGCCTTGGCTTTAGGATTTACACATCAAAGAGTATAGGTGAAATTGGTGAAGAGATGAAGAATTTCTCTGTCAAGAACTTCAAGGAATAGTTGACTGAACTATGTGGTTTAGTCTATTTTTTTCTAATTGCATTTTTTAAAATTTTAGATTTCTTCAAACAGTTAAAAAAGCCTCATTAAAATATTTTAGTCTGGCCTATATTTTGCTACGGAGAATTTCAAAATATGATCCCTTTCTGACTCTACCTCTTGGGCCTAAATTCAGCACAATAGTGACAGTGGTATTATTCAGTGGTAATATTCTCCAGTGAAGGAAGAGAGAGGAACGAGGCAGAGAACGGGAGAATGGGAGTGTAGGAGGAAACAGGAGAGAGGGAAAAGGGTGGAAGAAGACAAGAATCATGGAACCACGCACCAAAATATTGCCTCTGTTATCAAGCTCATAAGATCAGCATAATATGTTATTTAAAAACCAATAGGTTAAAAAAATAATTGGGTATTTTGGGAAGTGAGTGGATTTTGGTGTTTTGCATTTTTTGTTTTAAGTAGGTTTTTTTATTATTATTACATCCTAATTCTATATATAAAGGTAATAAAGAATACAGCTGTATAGACATTCTTTCAACATTTTAGGATTAAACTTTCATGGACTGGCATGTGATTTGTACCAGTTTAAGAATGATTTTCTGGGTCAGCATTGTGACATGGCAGACTAAGCTGCCACCTGAAACGTTGGCATACCATAAGGGAATGAAAGTTCAAGTCCCAGCTCCTACCCTTCTCATCCAGATCTCTAATTTGCCTGGGAAAGCAGCAGAAGATGGCCCAGAGGTTTGGGCACCTACAACTCACATGGGAGACCCAGATGGAGTTCCTACCTTCAGCTTGGCCCAGCCTCAACTGGTTGCAGCCATTTGGGAGTGAATCAGCAGGTGGAAGATCTCTCCCCTTTCTCTCCCTCTGTCTGTCACTCTGCCATTCAAATAAAAAAAAAAATTTATAAAGGAAAGAATAAATGATGTTTACTAGAGGAAGGCTTTTGACTCAATAGTTAATTTGATCCTTGGGACAGCTACATCCAATTTTGGAGTGCCTGAGTCTGAGTTATGGCTCCAGTTCCAATTCCAGCTTCCTGTTCCTGTGTACCATGGGAGGCAGCGTAAGATGGCCAAGGTACCTGGATCCTTGCTGCCCAAATAACAGACTTAGATAGAACTGCAGGATTCAAGATTCTGCCTGGCCTAGGCCTGGCTGTTGTGAACATTTTTAAACTAAGAGCTTCATCTGGAAAACTAAACAGGTGATAACACTTCTGGAAAAGAACGGTTAGTAGGTTTGTGCCTCTTTGGGTATTAAAACAGATTATAAGTTACAAAATCATCAAAAGCTGGCTATATAAAAGAAGTGGGTATAATTCAGTTCAATAACGACCTGAAATAATCCCATATCTCACAGGAAAATTAACAGAATATGGGAAAGTGCTATAAAGTAGATCCTAGAGTGTATAATATTTGATTTCATGCTGACGGAACTATCACAAACAATGGTGAAGGAGCATATCGATAAATACTGTAATTACCATGAATCAAAGTCAGTTTCAAATAGACAAGAGAGTAGAAATTTAAATAAATTTAAATCTAATGCCAGATTGTAAGGAATTTGCTAATTACTAAAACAAAAAAATACACTTACAAAAGAAAATGCTGATAGATATGAATGAACAACAATTAAAGTTTCCTAATATAAAAAGACAAGGTTTAAATTAATAATTTTAAATTGGAAAATATGCCAATGTTAATGTTGTATTCACATTTTACAATAAATGAACACTCTTAAATGTCATAAAAGGGACCAATATAATAATTAAAAAACTATTGTTTGTTATCAATGTAGAGGAAAATAAGAAAACATAATTTTAACAGACATATAAAAACATTCAATTTTTTTATTGGAGCAATTAATGACACAGATTTTTTTTTTGCTTTCAAACTTCTATTTAATGAATATAAATTTCCAAAGTACAGCTTATGGATTACAATGGCTTCCCCCCCATATCGTCACTCCCACCCACAACCTTCCCCTTTCCCACTCCCTCTCCCCTTCCATTCACATCAAGATTCATTTTCGATTCTCTTTATATACAGAAGATCAGTTTAGCATACATTAAGTAAATATTTCAACAGTTTGCTCCCACACAGAAACATAAAGTGAAAAATACTGTTTGAGTACTAGTTATAGCATTAAATCTCAATGTACAGCACACTAAGGACAAAGATCTTACATGAGGAGTAAGTGCACAGTGACTCCTGTTGTTGACTTAACAAATTGACACTCTTGTTTATGGCCTCAGTAATCACCCTAGGCTCTTGTCATGAGCTGCCAAGGCTATGGAAGCCACCTGAGTTCACTGACTCTGATCATATTTAGACAAGGCCATGGTCAAAGTGGAAGTTCTCTCCTCCCTTCAGAGAAAGGTACCTCCTTCTTTGATGACCCATTCTTTCCACTGGGATCTCACTCGCAGAGATCTTTCATTTAGGTTTTTTTTTTCCCCAGAGTGTCTTGGCTTTCTATGCCTGAAATACTCTCACGGGCTTTTCAGCCAGATCCGTATGCCTTAAGGGCTGATTCTGAGGCCAGAGTGCTGTTTAGGACATCTGCCATTCTATGGGTCTGCTGTGTATCTCACTTCCCATGTTGGATCGTTCTCTCCCTTTTTGATTCTATCAGCTAGTATTTGCAGACACTAGTCTTGTTTCTGTGATCCCTTTGGTTCTTAGTCCTATCATTATGATCAATTGTGAACAGAAATTGATCACTGGGACTAGTGAGATGGCATTGGGACATGCCACCTTGATGGGATTGGATTGGAATCCCCTGGTATGTTTCTAACTCTACCGTTTGAGGTAAGTCAGCTTGAGCATGTCCCGAATTGCACATCTCTTCCCTCTCTTATTCCCACTCTTATATTTAACAGGGATCACTTTTCAGTTAAGTTTCAGCACTTAAGAAGAATTGTGTATTGATTACACTATTCAACCAAAAGTATTAAGTAGAACAAAAAAAAAAATACTAAGAGGGATAACATATTAAGTTGCTCATCAACAGTCAGGGTGAGGGCTGATCAAGTCACCGTTTCTCCTAGTGTTCATTTCACTTTAACAGGTTTCCTTTTTGGTACTCAGTTAGTTGTCACCTGTCAAGGAGAACAAGTGGTATTTGTCCCTTTGGGATTGGCTTATTTCACTCAGCATAATGAAATGAAACAAATTTTAACTGTAAAAAATATTTATAAATGTCTTCCAGTTCTTATATGTAGATATAGGTAAAACAATTTGATTTGCACATACTGAAAGCATTCAAGTTTGTATCAAGTAACAGAAAAATGCATCTACCCTTGATTTAGTTAATATAATTCTGGTATATTTCTTAATGTATTATAATATATTTGCACGTAAAAAATGTAAAAAGAGGCCTACATTGTGGTGCAGTGGATTCAGCTTCCCATATGAGTAGCGGTTTATGCACCTAGGAAAACAGTGAAGAATGTCCCAAGTGCTTG